>NW_008751891.1:336219-339620 GCF_000715545.1 Opisthorchis viverrini | reverse complement strand
CTCATCGTCCTGTTTTTTCTAATCGGGCTATTCCAACGGCTGCGCATTCCGTTACCCATTTGTTCATCACAGACTCTCAGGTAGTTACACCGTACTTCCCTTTTTGTCTGATGGTTACAGCATGACCTGACCTATCACAAACGGGAGCTATGAGATACGATTAAACCTCACACCATTCGTGGAACAGGCAGAGGTTACTGATAGGCAGAAGTGGTCATCTCATGATGGCTTCACGTGAGAAGAGTTCAGAAGTGAGTACAGTGATGCTCCATGGTCAACCCTGTTAAATTTAGGATGTTGGCTGTAGCTGAAATGCAAAATGTGATCAGAATCAGTCAGATTAGCGCCCTCAAACATAGAACATCTTCTGACCAAATGATTATGTTGTATATACGACTCAGCGAAATACACTCACTTGCAAACTAATTTGGTTTTTCGAGAGACTCACCTGAAACCCAGCTGAATCTCTCGGTTTCGATGTTTCCAGGCAACTGAATGTGCTGCACCAGGCCGCCTCATGCTTCAGTCGCTACGATATTCGACATATCGTGATACGTATGTATTTTTGTAATGCTCTACTTATAAGGTTGCTGGAAACTGATGAGCCCCAAGAAGGGCGAAACCGGTCGTGGGCTACCGAGGAGTTTCCAGCGACCTTATGAGTAGTGTTCTGACAATCCACAGTGTCCCTGGATAATATGGAACAGTCAGGGCCGAGTTGCACCAAGACGCTTTCAATGAAGCTGCAGGGCGCCGGGAGTTTGGGCTTGTGTTTTGTTGTTGGTATTCTCCAATCTGATTGAGTACTGGGCTTGCATAGCACACACCAACTACGGAACATTGTTTTATAGACTAGACATTTTCTCTTTGTTTGTATGCTATCCCTTTCATGGAGTACTTGTCCTTCCGATGAAGCATTGGACTTAAAAATTCCAAATATTGCATGGTGTTTCCACTCATTCTGGACTGTCGTGGATCACAACAACCGAAGTGTTCTTTCGGCACGAAGAAGAGACGAAATCAACAAAAACACTCATTTGCATACCAGTTTGGTTTTCAGTGGCAACCCAGCTAAATCTCTCGTCGATGCCATTCTTCAACTGAGTGTGTTGAGATTGCTCCATGTTTAAGTCGGTATGATATTTGAGATACCGCAGTATATTTCCATAAACGAAACTGTTCACAAGTTTTCTGAAACCCTCCAACAGCCCATGACCGGCTTCTCCCTTCTTGGGGCTTTTCAGGTAGATGCGATTCCTGAGAAGAACATAAGGTTGTCGAAAACTCGGGAGCCGTGCCTACCTGATGATCCTCAGAAAAAGTGAAACTGTCATGAGCTGTGGAAGAAATACGATATCCAGTTGCGATTGTGGTGTCTTCACAGTTCACCTTGTGGGGGTGAAAGTGGTCGGATATTTCTCCCCTCATTAGTTGCATCGCTTAGAGTTTGATGTAACGGAATCTGGAAACAGTGCTTGCTCCGCGTTTCAAGCCAAAGAAGTGAAGCGAGTTTAGTTTAGACCCTTTTGAGCCCCTTTCTATATGAACTGGATATTCCAATGAGTGAGAGGTGCAAAGCAAATGAGATGAGATGCAAGATTGATTAAACTTCTCAGAGTATGGGACCCACACAGGGAGTAACCGATGGTGAACTTAAAGATGAGTTTTTGAAAATAAGTAGTATCCCTCTAGAAGCTGATGAGAAGTTGTCAGCTATTGCACAGTTTGCTTCGAAAATGTCCAGGCCATGGGACGATTACCCCATCGATGTCACGGGCTCATCTCAAGGCAAGCTTGTCACGTCAGTCAGATCATCGTGAATGTGAATGACTATAAAAGGAGAACTATCTGATGAGCCAGCGGCACTGAATCGATGGCATCATACGCCGAGCCGAAAGCACGATTGGCCAAAGAGTTACGGTGTATAATCCATCAGATTGAAAGGTTAATTTGCTCGTGATTCATTGTCCTCCGACTTTATGTATGAGCAATAGAATAGAAGGATGATTCGTCGATTCTTTGTTTTACAGAAGAAACAATTTAGTTCAAAAACGAAGTCATATCTTCTATAGAGGAAAATGTCGGTGGCTCAGGTAGCGTAGATGGTCGTTAGCTTGTTCGCTGAGCTGGGCACTTTGATTGCAAACGTTTCATCACCAATCGACTCAACTGCAACACCTCCAACGAATTCTACGTCGGACGAACCGGGAGGAGAATATGCACACGAATAAAGGAACACAACGCGGCCATCAGGAGACATGACCCTCTGTCCTTGATGTCCATACATGAGCTCCAAGAAAGCCACAAGTTCAATCTGGAAAACGCGAAAATTTTGGCATACGGAGACACGAGACTCTGAAGAGAATTTCTGGAAGCATGGTACTCCACGGCATATTCGGTCAACTGGTGCATCTAACTGGATCCAATTTACGCATCCTTGCGTGCAAAAGACCAACATCTCAACCGGAACACTCAAGGAGGACCGAATATTGGATTCAAAAACAAAGAAACAGGGAACGCCTTGGAGGCAAGCCGAAACTCGAAAGGACAAAGGTCACATCAGCACTGACCAGATTAAGACGGCAGGAGATGCTAAGCCAAAAGGTCACTTGGGCAATGGCGAATGGGGGCACAGGACAACGGAGCAACCAATGGAACCGCCCGACCGAACAACAAATCGCGATCAAAGGTCATCCCCGTATATTAACACAAACGTAAGACTACGCAATGCACAACCACTAACCCACCGCTACGCAACATTGCGCTACCCAATAACGCACTGATGATGTCACCTCGATTGGTGATGAAACGTTTGGAATCAAAGTGCCCAGCTCAGCGAACAAGCAAAAGACCACCGAGTCGTATGTAGTCTGAATGACTGGAAATTTTTTACTGATGTTAACGTTTAACCCAACCAAATGTTTCTTTGCACAAAGATCACTCCAAGTTCCAGATGCAACGATACTCAAGATGCCGAAGTTCAGTGCTCTTTCCGAAGAGTGAACACCGTATTTATCCGCCAAGATAACACCCTTCAACGGCAAACTTTAGAAACGGAAGTGCACAGTGGGTTTTTTTTATGACCGGCTGAATACTAGATGCTGATACCGTTTAGAACAAACAGAATAAGTACATTGCATTACATCTTCCTTCCTCAGTGGCGAATTCGAAGCTGCCTGCATCCGTTGTAAGTGAGAGGAATAAGACACATGAAAGCAGAACTCTAACAACTTTTCAATGCACGCCCTTGCTTATCTAACGGTGATTTTCAAGACAGAGTGATATTCACTTGACACACTTGTGAGATGGTTTAGTTTAGCTTACATTCTATGCAACTACGCGAAAGCTTTTCATCTGACAGTAATTGATCAGGTGGCTGTTGATCTGTTCGCCGAGCTTGG
>NW_008751891.1:323010-336045 GCF_000715545.1 Opisthorchis viverrini | reverse complement strand
GCTCGGCGAACAGATCAACAGCCACCTGATCAATTACCAACTGATACACCTGAGCTACCAATATTCTAACACATTACTTTTCATCTGTATTTTTTGTGCAAGATTGTATTTTGTGTGCTTCGCAGTCTAGAATTAGACTGAAGTACAGTAATTCGCTAAGCAAACGATAACGGGGACTCATTGGTTCATCGGTTTCCATCAACCCTATTAAGAGTGTTATATTGATACCTTTACTACTGTTCTTGCTGAACTATGAGGCATTGATGCACAGCACATTTATTCAGAGAGAGATATAAACTAAGGATGCAGGCAGGATATAACTGCATTCCCCGTCGACACAAAATTTGGTTGAAAGTCACCGAGTCAGATTGATAGATATTCGAGGACTGACCCATTTGATGAAGCACAATATGAAGGGTGCCACTTATGGGCTCCACAAGATTTTCACCGACCTTATGAGTAGCGTCCAGGCAACCACTGACATCTGTTCATATAGGAAACTACTCACAAGGTTGCTGAAAACTCTACGACGGTCCACCACCGGTTTCGCCCTTCTTGGGGCTCATCAGGTAGGCGCATTCCCCGAGTTTCCCTCAACCTCGAATATCGAGCCAAATGAATCATGAGGCGGCCTGTGTGCAGCACATTCAGTTGTAGAATATCATAAGCGAGAGATTTAGTTGAGTCTCTCGTGAAAACCAAATTGATTTGCAAATGAGTGTATTTCTCGAGCTTACTCACTTCTTGTTGAGGCCACCAGACAAAAAGTGGCAATGAAATATGCTTCTACGTCTAAATATTGGGATCTTGCGTTTCCAACTCAGCTTTGAATAAGACATGGCAACGCATTCTGGAAGGTCAAAAGTACACCTGGATTTTGATATGACCTTTCGTTGCTCCTAAAAGCGAAACAAAGATCAAAAAAGGTCCATAGACCGTCTTACTTGGGAATGACACGTGAACTGTGAACTTTACCATGAATGACAACGAGATGTGTCCAGGTCACCACAGAATGATGAGACTTGCTTATTGGTTGTTCGATTAATCCGTTCTGGTACTTGGAACCGGAAACTGTCTTAGTTCCTCGATTACCTTCGAGTTTTGTGCTTACAGTGCATCGACAACTAGCAGTCACAACTGAATAGACTACTTTTGCTCTGATAGTAAGATGATTTTCAAATACATGTGTGTGCACGTCCACTCAGAATGGGCGCTCAGTATTCGCACAGTGGAATTGAATGTTCGAAAGTCTTGACGCGTCCCTGATAGACGAATGTAATCGGGAAATTGATTTCAGAGTATCAGTTCAAACTTTTGAACGGCCCGACCGAAACGTTTGCAATCAAATTGCCCAGCTCAACGAACAAGCCAACGACCATCTTTTGAGCTCCATTTGGGCATCCCGAGGTCTCAGCGATGCCGGGAAATTATTCCACCAGACTTTTCCGCCACGGGTATGCTTGCTCCAGTGGACAATGAAATTTGGTGAACTGTCAAAATATNTACATACACACCAAATGCAAAATGTTGGACTCAATAGTCTTACTTCACTTGTAAAGGTTTTGCTGCTGGGAGCATTGTGTGGCTAGCGGGTACCCTCAGAATGTGAATCGACTGTTTGATTTCCGGTCAGTGGTTCCACGCAAGGCGTGCGCGTCGACACCACGTTTTTTGGCTGCTGTTTGTACTTTTCTACTGTTTTGGATTTTGGAATTTTGTACCGCAGAATTTGGACTGTTCTAATCCAAGAACTTTTTTTCGATAAGCACATTTGTTGATTATATGTGATCCGTTCTTCGTCGATAGGGATCAGCTTGCCTGAAAAAAAACTATGTGCAGAGTGCATTCGCCAGACTAGTTTTCATGTCTTTCACGGGATACTTTCATCAGAAGAACAGTTCAGTCTGGAATTACAAAGTTCTAGAATATTCGCATTGTATTTGGTACAAAAGAGTCCGAATAGATCGTGCACTATGTGACCTCCTTTCAAGTTGATCAGTGATGGAAATGCATAACGACAATAGCAGTTTTTCTGTAAGTCTACTTTTGGATCATCTTGAGTGACACTCATCAGGAGAAGGGCAGTTGAAATAAACTGTTACAACTTTGAACCAATTTTAATATTTATTATTGTTTCTTCTATAATAAGTTGGAGGCGTTATGGGATTTGAGACAGCATGTTTAACTTCTTCAAGCATCACTCGTGCACATTCCTCTTCAATTCTCGCTCTTAACTCCATCACGGTGGTGTCTCACAATACGATGCACGCTGGCGCAAGGAATGCCGGTCAACTGAGACACCTGAGTTATTGAAGAAGATGCCATGGTGCTCTGGGACTGAAGATGCTCGACGGCATCCTGTACAATGGGCGCTCTTTCATCACTCAGAGACTTTCTCCCTTTGCCAGGAAAATCAAATACAGATCCAGTGGATTCGAATTTTACAATCAAGATTGTACTGGTCGACACAGTGAAAGGATCTTTGATGAGACCATGTTTGGTTTTGTAACCACGAAGGTGTGGCGGTGGCGCTTTCACCAAAGGAATAATAGAGTTTCACAATTTTAATAACCTTAATGCCAGTTATCTTAAACAAAAAAACTAATAGTTGCATACAAAACCTCTTATATATGGCTACTAATAATAATCTTTGTTATCTTTTCTTTGATTGGCTACGTTTCCTCACCCAATCAAAATTTGCGTTTATTATGAGACGCTCTGTACATAGCTTGAAGTCGAGGTTGGCGGGTCTCGCCATTAGTTGATGTGTGTATATGTCCTGACCACACAGTGGATATGGACTGACCGTCGTTTCTATTATCACAAACAGGTTGTGTGGATTGTCAAAGCATCAGTTTGCATACCCTGTTAGGCTGTGTGAATCGGATGGTCCCGATCCATCAATATGTGTTGTTTTTTTTCAGCCTCCGAAGGTGCGAGAAATGTTACACATTGATTAGGCCTACAGAAGCCTCAAAAGCACATCTTTCCCGTTTAAGATCGCCAGATAATCTGAGCCGTCGGTAAAATTCATCCTCTGGAACGAACACTACAATGGTTTAGCTTCAGCCGTTACACAACTGCATTGTGTTGTGTACTGCCTATCTGAGTAGTTCTGTTCGAGGGAGATCGGTCGTTAAGATAGCCAGCAGGCTGTTAGTGGCTTAGCAATCTGGGATTTATCAGGCAGATATTCTTCAATAATCTTGGCTAGCAATTTTCTAGTTGAACACATGTAGTATCAGCGTTAAATCGGTCCCTATTCAGCGTGAACGTTAGCCAGAAGGTCACAGGAACATATTTCATGGACTCAATCCTCAAACCCACCGTCATTGCCATCCTCTTCCTATTCATCGTAATCATCTTCATTGTTGTTGTCTTTAAGAATTGAGGGATGCCTTTAGCAAATTGTGCAAACTCGTTTTGACCTGGGCACTCACGGATGAAAATAAATGGAACATGGGACGGCCCTCTTCAGTTGAAGAATATCGTGAACGAGAGATTCAGTTGAGTCTTAGCAAAGTTGTGGAATGTAGGTAGCTCGGGTGCGTTGCTTGGTTGTTGGTCTGTTCGCCGAGCTTTGCAGNCGTTTCAGCGAGGCGACAATGTCAGTGCAGGGTTGAGTTCGTCTCCCGTGAAAAACCAAATTCATGTGCAAATGAATGTATTTTTCGAAATGAACGGATGCTTACAACGAGAGAGCATGTGAGCACTGGTAAAAGATGTTAGGGTAGAAAGTAGGTTTATATTGGGTAGCTTGATCAATTACAGATGTGAGCTTGTCACTGACTACAACGTGAAGTTTATCGGAACTTCTCGAGAAGACGAGTACTTGGTTCTTTCTTAGCTGGATGACTTCCGACAACCACTTTGGGGTTTTTCTCAGGGTTTTCATGTCATTGGGTGATCAATGCCGTTCAATGTGGGATTTATCCTATGGGAGAGCTGACTCAGTATTTAGAGCGCGAAATGACTGATCGGAAGGTCCGTAGTTTGAATGCTGCCTCTGAATCTCGACTTCCCCTGTCTGGTCTTGGGCAACCTGACAGTATCCCAGCCCTTGTGCAACCTTCAAGTGGCATGGCAGTTAGGCACCGAAAGGGCGATACATACGAGGTTGAACGGTTTTTCTGTCATCATCCTTAGGGAATCACTTGCCCCTTGTGCATCACAGAGACTCTCAAAAGTGGCCGAATTCAGAGTAGCTGGGCATGTGAAAGCTTGATTGATAACTGTCTGCATGAGATTATCACTGAAACTAAACAAAAATGAATTACATCCTACCAGTCCTCAAAAAGAAAGCAAAGACCCCTTCAAGACTGCCACCGCTTACGCAAATAAAAATCCTTTCTTCAATGTCAAGAACTTGTTAATGCACTACTTCACGTTACCATAGAGGGAGTCGCAGGTCGCTTGGTAGCACCTGTGAAGACAGAAACTGAGTTCCCCTTGCAAACCGGCTCGGCACTGACAAATAATTGTTTGAATGGTCATATTACGGAGCTGAATTGCGTTTCAGAGGATTGCTTTGATTTTATACTCGTAACGTTTTGACCACAATGGGCAGATGTTAACCCGCCTGGCGGTAAATCCCATGAAGCGTCGTTGGGCGAATTTTGCACGTATGAAAGATACATACACAAGGTCGATGGTTGAAATCAAGCTGACTTTGAATGTTGCGTTGGAAAGCGTAAATGAAGGAAGGCGTTTAACTTGCATTCTGGAACCCAATACCGGTGTGACGGCGGATACCACTGATGAGACACGCGAGTAGTATGTCTTTTCGTAAACCCGCTACGATTCGATTGAAAAGTGGGATTTTTTAAGGAATTTTTGGAACTGCTTTGTAGCATTCGTTTGCATTTGAATAATAGTCAATGAATATTCAGGAAAGTACAGGAAGTGGCGTCCGAGAAGAAAACGGATATTGACTTTTTATAAACAAGATGCATATGAGAGTTTTGCTTCCCTGTCCAATAATCTACAACTGTTCGTTTGGTGTTTTCTGATAAATAAACTTTGCAGTAAAGGCCTTCTTCCTTTCACCAGCGGAAAAAACTTGGACGGCTTCCTGATACTCCAGGGAATATTTGCAGATTCTCCTCCGCTACATCTCTGTAGTCCGATGATGATAGTTCTGACGAGTGTGAGTTGGTGTCCGTAACAGCTTTTGAGATTTTCAATGGTGTAAATTTACAGATAATTAACTTCAACATAGATGCTTTCCACGGAAAATAACTCACCAGCCCGGCAAAACCATGGAAGATATATTTATCTGACACGTAAGTGCAGGAAATAGGGCTTTTACCAATTAGCCCGGATCACTAATATAACTCCAACTTTCTTACCCGGCAATTCGTCCATAATATCCCGGTAGATAAGACTTTCGAGACTGGGGAAAGTTTCGTTCATTTCCGTATGAATACTCACATCACCACTAATTCGGTCAGCTAGCTTACGCTAACACCGAGCAGTACATTCTGGTTAAATTAAGTCCTGATTTATCTGTGAAACCTCACCATGTGATGGTGAGTAATATCGGGGATATATTCACTAGCATCTGGGTGCTTTGCGAACAGAAACATATCGTCACCTATTTGGGCTTTCAGTTTATCCGACCTAACTGTAAACCAGTCCTGTAAACTTAGTGAGGAAGATATGAACCGAAGCAGACGGGCTGAAAAACAGTTTGGTTTATTAAACCCCTTTTCTTTATAAACGTTTACATCGTAAAGTTAATTGTTCTATGTCTGCTGTAAGTTGCTGCAGTCGAGTTTTCTAACAGAGAGGAACTCGGGGACAGCGCCTACCTGATGAGCCCCAAGAAGGACGAAACCGACCGTGGGCAGTCGAAGGGTTTGCAGTAACCTAGTGAGTAGTTTCCTTTATCAAAATAGACTGAGATATCGTACTAAGTGAAGCTTGAGACAGCCTTGGTGTGATATATTCAGATAAAGAATATCATAAACGAGAGAACCAAACTGATATGTAAATGGCTTCATCTGTCGAGTTTTAACCAAGTTCCGTGATCTTTTTTAACAGGTCGATGAAAAAACATGACCACAACTGTGTCGACTGATTCGGTTCTTTTCGGTTCGATTGTCCTAATTTCGTGACAGCTGAGTAGAAAATTTCACCCCAGGAAAAACAACGTATGTTGCGAATGGGCTGCGACATGTTATTCGGGTTGTAGATGAAAATAATTGGATGTAGGTTGTCTTCACAGCCTGGGTTCCACGAATTTTCGAACCAAACAAAGGTTTTTATCAAAGAAACTACTCACAAGGTTGCTGAAAACTTTTCGACAGCCAAGACCGGTTCTGCACTTATTGGGGCTCATCAGGCAGTCCCCGAGTTTCCGTCAACCTCATGTTCTGTATGAACTCGAACTGGACTGATTGCGACCAATACACTCATTTGCAAACAAAATTTACTGCGATATCTGGAATATCGTTCCTAATTAAACACGAAGGGGCCTGTGTGCAATTGAAGGGCATCATATACAAGAGATTCATTTGAGTCTCCCGTGAAAACCGAATTGACCTGCAAATGAGTGTATTTGTCGTAAACAAAGGTTTATTTCACTGCCGCTAGTCCCGTAGTCTGAACACACACACACAGACACTGCTCACGGACCGACAGACAGTCCGACTACGAGCGAAAATATCGTTTCGCCTGAATTTTCATCGAGCCGCGCAAGTGGATGATAATCGATAATCTTTGAGACTGAAATATCATCAAATATCGCACCGGGGCGCGCGCGGTTCGTGAACAATGGTCGGCTAACGAGAACTCACTTTTATCCTAATAGAACACATGTATTTTCAAGAAACAGTTTTGACACCACTTTCTTAAAATGAAAAAATCGCCCTCTGGGGGACTCATGAGCGTTTTATCCGCGTGACTGAAAACGAATTGCATAATTTGCAACTTACCAAATCACGGTGAGTAGAAGTTGACAGAAAGCATCAGAAGAACAGTAGCCATCATCATCGACAGCATGACATCAGTGTTCAACACCGATGCTTCACTGCCGTAAAGAACACTAGTGGGGACCGTCAACTCACGTTTGTCTCCTTAGATCACAATACTATCAATAAGACGACAGCAACCTGAATCAGATCGCCATGCTTATTCCAAATGTTTTGATCTTACAGGACACGTGCTTGTTGCTGGCATCTTCTGTTAATGCAAGGTATCAGTTGGGGCGAGTACAATTGGTCATTTCCGTCTTTCTGTGAATAAAACTAGTTTCCACTTTCATCAGCAATCAAAGTGTGTCCGTTGAGTTGCCACAAACCTTCAAAATGTTGGTCTTCGCCCAACTGTTCCTTTGTTGAAACGCATACGTTGCTGAGATATCATCAGTTGATTTATTGCTACGTGAAGATCTCCGTTTGTCTGAAACGACAACATGTCAGCAAACTGTGGGGTTATCTGAAATTCGGATCGCTCAACATATCTGTTCAGGTGAGATGTACTGGCCAGTAGCACTGTTTCCACAAAAAGTTCTTCTCTCAGGTCATTTCCACAAACGAAAGATACTACGATATGTAAGTTACAAGATCAACTAGTGACCGTTATATCAAACCATGCATGAATGCTTTTTGTTGCAACAGCTGGCGTGAGGACAAGGTAGGCTGTACTTAGATTTGTGACATTCTTTCCAATAGGTCGAACAGAACGGCCTTCAAAACTATACTTCGTCCAGATCATATGTTCCGATTTCTTGACAACGGAGCTTTTCGCTCACGTTTAGATTTTCTGGGCGAACTGATGATATAACACGAATTATGACAGTGGAGATCAAATTTAGTTGCCATTACTTTCCACTGATACGAGAGAAATGGCGTATTTTGAGCACAAATGAATTGTGCATGTGTAACCGTTTGGATATACAGCTAACGAAGACAAGGCCGCGGCATTCTCAGTTGATTGAGGACCCCTTAATTGGAGCCGTTTATTTTGACAGTATAGAATAGTAGAGTTACACAGACTGAGGGTAGAGAATACGATGAAAAATGTGGGAATGTTATTTCAGTACAACGGGCCCGTTAGATACACATAACGAAATCTTTCCTGACTAGAAACAAACCTCACTCATCCATCTGAACTAACATGAGGCTGTTGTAAGTGTTTCCCTTTCACAGTAAAGTAGGTACTGTGGAGATTTCGTCCTATAATTGGAGCCATTCTATACTGAACAGCCAAGAAGCACTGCACAACTGTTTCATCCTCATCAAAACCATTTCGTCCTATAATTGGAGCCATTCTATACTGAACAGCCAAGAAGCACTGCACAACTGTTTCATCCTCATCGGAACCGCTCGCTGCTAAACGATTAAGTGTTCAAACTACTAGCCAGGATGTCGTGGGTTCGATGCTCTCCGGAGTTTCATCAGATGCGCACTGCTGATGACTCCCAATAATGGTGAAACAGCTGTTCGGTGCTTCTCGGCTTTTCAGCATAGATTGGCTTCACTTACAAGACGAAATCGCCACAAAAATCCCAAATCTCCTCACACTACGAACAAATTTCATACTTTGCACTAGTTCAAGAAGACAAAAACTTCAGAGGGACTGACGACACAGGCTTTTCTAAATCACAGCCTGTTTGTGAACTAGCATGTGTTTTTGATGAACTACTGGCATTCGTAAATTCCTGCTTCATATTTTGCTGATGTTTTCTACAAAAAAGCAGGGATCGCAATACATGGCGGTAATTGCAGTTAATAAGAGTAAAGAAATCGACCCGTGGGATTAACATTTGTACCTTCCAGAAGGTTTTGACGAAACCGTTCCGAAGAGCACTACCATCTGAATATAGGCTAACACATAGATCGTGGTAACTTGTTCTGATTAACGTTTTCTTATTCTCTTGTTGTTGTTGATAAGAAATATGCTTAGGTCTATCAGACTGGAGCAAGATGTCGTGATGTGTGCAGCTGAATACCTTCGGTTTGTCAAATTCACCAAACGAGAGCATTGCACAGACGCCAACTGGAACACTGCTCAACTTGTCAAAGTGACTCTTACGTTGTACCATCAGTTAAAGCATGTATAAAAAACTGCTGAACAGTCAAGTTTAAAAACGTTTTGGCCCGGTATTGAAGCCTGGTTTGAAGTTAATGCCATCTAACCAAGTGTCATCTGCGCTCCAACTTCCCTGTTGAACTACGAGAAATGCCTATAGAGGCTGGATGTAATAGGAGCCGGAAAAAAACGATGGTGATCTATGGGAGAGGTTTTGTCAGCCCTACGAATCACATGTTATGATAACTGATCTGCCTCACACTGGCTACCATACAGGTGCATTATAAACGTGACGAATAATAACGTACCACCTTAAAAGTAAGTTGCAATCAGTCGTATTCATTACACCAGGTTTTCTAGCGCAATTAGTACATACTAAGCAGTATCAGTTAAATCAATTCTTCAGAGGCTTTAGAAATTTCCAGCATTTTCTGTTACACATCAGCCGTGATAATATGTGGGCTTCGCAGATCCGATAACTCAGCTATCCTAAGTTGTTCGTGCTGTATATTTTGGCCAGAGAATATTTCCAGATCCGCTTCAATAAGGCCTATTTCCATATTGATTTCAATCGATTGCGTGTTTGCATTTGTCAGACAGCAACTACCTCTTATATAGTGCGCATCAATCTGTCACAGACGGTCTCAGCTGGCAAGCTATTACAGCTTTCAACCACTCTCGCTGATGACAGATTTGGACACAGTCTGTCTGATTTCACTCTCATATAGTGCGCATCAATGTCACAGACGGTCTCAGCTCGCAAGCTATTACAGCTGTCAACCACTCTCGCTGACGACAGATTTGGACACAGTCTGTCTGATTTCAGGCTTTGAAAAAAGGATATTTTGTTACCAAGGTGCAATGTGCCCCAAGTGTCGACTCCATGAGTCCGTGGCTTATAGAACACATCCCTATTTTTCGATTCTTCCGTATACGGAAGGCATCTCAAGCATTCGACCCACTTGGTTCCACGGCGCCGAATTTCTCCAGCGTGTAACTGATGACACAAACCACCGACTGTCCGTAAGGCAAAATTGACCTAAAATGTCGAATGGTCATGTTGACTGCCAGCGACTTTGTTTTCGAATCAGTGAGTTCTTTGAAGCCAGTGGCAAATACAAACCCAAAGTTCAAATCTTTTGGAGACTTCCTTCCAAGTGATAGTATCGGGCCGATCTGGATGACGAACGGATCCCTTCTAGTTGACAGGAAGCATTCAGCGGCAAGACGGAGCACATTAGAGCTGTTGCATTTCGTTTTTTGTCAATAATCCCCATACTTTTAAGATACTTGCTTACAAAATGCATTCAGAAGTAAGAGTTTGCCCACACAGACTTTTGAGAGTTCGGGACACAAGAGTGGTCCTCAAAAGGCGCGTATGGCGTCCAGAATTGTTCGTCGTTGAGGTTTACTTACATGGTGTACCCATGGTGTACACCGCAGCTATTTCGTGAAATACATTAGTATAGGTGGGTATAATTATAGTTGCGGAACCCAATCGATTGCTTTGCCAAACACCAATAAAGGCGAGGTCAAAGTGATAATTAGCATAAAGCTATTAGTTCAGAGGAATGAACAGCCATGTTTGAATCACAGACGGTTTGACTGACTGTACTTTATACTTAATGGCACCTTCCACAACAGGTTCCATTTCCCTGTCAATCACAGGAAGAAAACCTTTCCGAGGTTTCTTGAGTAGCGTTTATCTTGTGCTTCCTACTGTGGTTTCGCGGTTGCTCACTCCCATGCCAAGGGTAATCAGTAAGCGTCTGAAACGCCAGGCTGGCTATTGATTCCTGTGACATCCACAAGATGCTACATTTCAATTCATCAGGATCAAGAACCATCTGTACAGCTGGAGTCCGCATGTCTATAGGCTCGACAATCACATCTTTGCGGAGATAAGTCATTACAAATGCAAAAGTACACTGTATTCAATAACTTACTTCAAACTGATTTAAAGCATTCAATGTGTGGAAAAGCACCGGCCAAAACCAGGGGGAACTGAACGTTAGAATGGTAATCAGAACAACTGATCAACACGCTTGTGGACTGAGAAGCCGTTGGATCTGTTGTCCGGAGTTGCTTGAGACAAAATATAGCGTAGATGATTTCTGGAGGTTTTGAAATTCACTGGGTACATTTAGGAGACTTTCGAATTTTGAGCAGTACAGTGCACAGCCACCATTCGAGGACATTTCAGGCTTTGAAAAAAGGATATTTTGTTACCAAGGTGCAATGTGCCCCAAGTGTCGACTCCATGAGTCCGTGGCTTATAGAACACATCCCTATTTTTCGATTCTTCCGTATACGGAAGGCATCTCAAGCATTCGACCCACTTGGTTCCACGGCGCCGAATTTCTCCAGCGTGTAACTGATGGCACAAACCACCGACTGCCCGTAAGGCAAAATTGACCTAAAATGTCGAATGGTCATGTTGACTGCCAGCGACTTTGTTTTCGAATCAGTGAGTTCTTTGAAGCCAGTGGCAAATACAAACCCAAAGTTCAAATCTTTTGGAGACTTCCTTCCAAGTGATAGTATCGGGCCGATCTGGATGACGAACGGATCCCTTCTAGTTGACAGGAAGCATTCAGCGGCAAGACGGAGCACATTAGAGCTGATGCGTTTCGTTTTTTGTCAATAATCCCCATACTTTTAAGATACTTGCTTACAAAATGCATTCAGAAGTAAGAGTTTGCCCACACAGACTTTTGAGAGTTCGGGACACAAGAGTGGTCCTCAAAAGGCGCGTATGGCGTCCAGAATTGTTCGTCGTTGAGGTTTACTTACATGGTGTACCCATGGTGTACACCGCAGCTATTTCGTGAAATACATTAGTATAGGTGGGTATAATTATAGTTGCGGAACCCAATCGATTGCTTTGCCAAACACCAATAAAGGCGACGTCAAGGTCATAATTAGCATAAAGCTATTAGTTCAGAGGAATGAACAGCCATGTTTGAATCACAGACGGTTTGATTGACTGTACTTTATACTTAATGGCACCTTCCACAACAGGTTCCATTTCCCTGTCAATCACAGGAAGAAAACCTTTCCGAGGTTTCTTGAGTAGCGTTTATCTTGTGCTTCCTACTGTGGTTTCGCGGTTGCTCACTCCCATGCCAAGGGTAATCAGTAAGCGTCTGAAACGCCAGGCTGGCTATTGATTCCTGTGACATCCACAAGATGCTACATTTCAATTCATCAGGATCAAGAACCATCTGTACAGCTGGAGTCCGCATGTCTATAGGCTCGACAATCACATCTTTGCGGAGATAAGTCATTACAAATGCAAAAGTACACTGTATTCAATAACTTACTTCAAACTGATTTAAAGCATTCAATGTATGGAAAAGCACCGGCCAAAACCAGGGGGAACTGAACGTTAGAATGGTAATCAGAACAACTGATCAACACGCTTGTGGACTGAGAAGCCGTTGGATCTGTTGTCCGGAGTTGCTTGAGACAAAATATAGCGTAGATGATTTCTGGAGGTTTTGAAATTCACTGGGTACATTTAGGAGACTTTCGAATTTTGAGCAGTACAGTGCACAGCCACCATTCGAGGACATTTGTGGGCCCGACAGACCCAACAGAACATTCGAAAAGCCAGCAATTCTTTATGAATGAACTTCCAAACAAGCCGATGGTCTTATTGCGCAGCGTGCGTTCTCTCATGAGCGAGACCGATTTACACACAACACCCTCCCCTTCCAGCGGCTGGACGGCACAAATATCTCCCGGAGTAAATCGATTTTCCCTGTGAGCAGGCCAGATATAAAAACGTTTTACTTTATTGTTTAAATCGTTTGGCATTGTGGCGAACATGACATTTAATGTTGCTTTAAGCAGAAAGAATTTGCCATAGGGGTGAGATATAGAAAAAGCCCTGGTACAAAATCCTGTCGACATTTACTTTACCTCTGCAATACCCGGTTTTATTTGGTCAACCAAAATTAACTTAAAGAAATGAGTTCTAGTCATTTTGGTGGGAGAGAT
>NW_008751891.1:302564-322970 GCF_000715545.1 Opisthorchis viverrini | reverse complement strand
CTTGTGTTCTTGAACCCAAATTGGACTGTTTTCGAGAAATACACTCATTTGCAACTCAATTTGGTTTTCACGAGTGACTCAACTGGATCTCTCGTTTATGATATTCTATAACTGAATACCATAAACGAGAGATTCAGTTGAGTCCCTCGTGAAAACCAAATCGATTTGCAATGAGTGTATTTTTTGAAGATTTATTTTTATTCTAAAACGGGGGAGAAAACGTGGAGGATGTTTTTACAGTCTAGTGCTTGTTCATCACACTCCCTCTAGTGTCCACCTCTGTGGAGCCAATGTTTTTAGTCGTTTGACGCGGCAACTGTAAATTTTTTCTCGCTGCACACAAGACCTAGTAATACAGTTTTGAGAACACAGAACCACCCAATTTCCATACACGCCTTTCAGATGCACTTTCGAATGAATGAGTGAAGTTTTGACCTTGAAATCGATCGCATTTCAATTGGTTTTAGCTCTGCGAGAGCGATTGGTATTGAATTTGTCTTCTTGTGTCCTTTTACAAGTGTTTTCAGTCCAAAAATATCGAGCCCCGCCGACTCCTTCCGATTTGCCAGTCGATCAATGTTCTAGATTCCAGCCTTCAAGTCCAAATTAATCCACACACGGTTGATGCCGTTACAATGAAACAAGGTTAGAAGGCAGACAACCAGTGATCGTTTTCAGCAGGTAAACGTTTGATTACTTTAGGCAACGAATTCCGGGCACTGTATAAAACTGGTTGCCGACATCTTACCGGTCGTGGTAACCTTGTCTCGGCTGACACCACAGTCAGAGGCAATGATCTTACTGATAAAAATCAAACTGAGAGGATATTAACATTATATTATATTGTATTGTATTATATTGCAGCTTTATGAAATATTCTGAGTCATATCCACAGTCAACTAAGATTTCGTCCCGTCATTGAAGCCAGTCCATGCTGAAAGCCGAGAAGTGTAGCACAGCTGTTCTATCCTCGCGGGGAATCAACAACACCGAGCAGCTCACGAAATGCAGAGGGTTTCAAACCCGAGTCTATGCAATCAGCTGAAAAATTCCTAACTTTTCGGCCAGGATCGGCTAACAGCAATGCTTATGAGCTCAAGGATTCTCGAACGAGAATTATCAAATCTCCTAACACCAAGATCAACAGTTCAGAAGACGTATATCTTGGTAATATGAGCTAAAATGCAATCTGTACGTTATTCACGTGACCAGCCGGCCAATACGTGACCACGTGATGCAGTTTTTTGGGTTGAAAGATGTGCGGTCCTATGTCCCGTCAGAATGAGAGCTAATCACTCTACTCTTCACCCGTCTGTAGTCAAACAGTCGTGTTCAACTGGGCTACATCGTGAAGTCCATGAAGTGTTGTGATAAGCGCATCGCTAGTGAGTCCTAGTAACGGTGAAACAACTGTGCAGTTTCTCGGCTTTTCAGGATGGATTAGTTCCACCGGCAAGAAGAAACTTACCAAATCTCCTCACACTACAAAATCCACTATTCCAAACATTAAAACAGGTGTGTCACGCCAAGGAAAATAGTACACCAGTGGAAATACTGCGTGAAATGAACTACGAAAAAAGAAAAACCTGAGGTTTATCTACGGTTCTATGATCCATATTGCGTAATAATATGCTTGCACGTCAAAGATCAACTTAGTCGATGTAACCGACAAGGCAAAGACTGATCAATGAGGTCCTACTGCTTTGAAATAGTTGAATAATGGCAGCTCATGGTCCTACGTTGTTCTTGATTATTTTATATCAAAGATGCCAATAGTCAACTGAATTTCCGCTCTCATCACGCCTCACTAGAATCGGCCGTACTGGGGACTGGATTCCAGCTGTCTGTTGAGCAAGGTGGGACAGGTAAGATTTTTCACGCTATCTCAACTACGCATCAACCATCCAAGTTTCGTCATAAATACTTCCTTTATGCACAAAGACCACAGTATAATTCGTAGAAAAACTCATCATTGGTGTGTGCAACAGCTGCTGTAGGCGCAGCCCCCAAGTTTCCGTCAACCGTATGTTCCACACCCTTTCATTTCCACGGCGACATCATTTTTCAACTTGCCGGTTTACAATATTTAAAACACGCAAGCCAATCGGATTGTTGGGATTACTTGGTCCATTGTATTTGTGAGAAAGAGGCATAAGGAAATTCTGTGAACATCTACTATGATTTTCACCTCAAAGATGAGTTCTCACTAATGACCTTGAAATGTGTTCTTTTATACTGTCTTATGTCATGTCTGAACTGTGAATAAAGCTCACCAGTCACTTTTATCAGCAACACGAGACAAGTATCTGAATGCATTTAGGAGAATAAAGGTTTTTCTGCCGGGAATGGTGCTACTCGCTTAATAAAAAACACAACTCTTGGTCTTTCAACATTCTGACTAGGGTGTCCGACTCTTAAATCACTTCATTTTTGTGTGCAGTGCCTTAAGCTCATTTTCCCTTTGAACCCACCGAAATAATCAATCGTTCATTCATCTGAAGGTGAGTTTTTCATATGGACACCAACGATGTGAGTGAGAAGTGTTTTGCTCGAGTGCGGTCAGTCTGTCACTGTGGACCACAGATCACTGTTTTGGACATCTTTTTGAAACTCTCAGCCACAGATACTCAATCTACTTCACGTAGTGAACATATCGATCAGGATTTTGATGTTCTTTGCCTGAACCCACTTTTCCACATTTTATCGGTTCTTATAAAGTTTTCGTGTGGTTTTAGTCCAATTGAGCAAGCCAAACATACCGGCTTTGTTTCTGTTAACTTCATAATGATGAAAACCAGAGCCTCCGGCAACGGCCGTTTTAGACTTTAGGTGCCCACGACCAATTTGAAATGGATCTAAAACGGACTTAGAGTTTGTGGACCCGTGAATTCATTTCTATCGCTTGCACGTAAAGAATATGAACTTTCTCGGTAATACATCTTGGACGATTATTTAAAACAGGGCTGCTCCACTGCCGCCAGTGGCTGTTCATGATCCCGATATCCGTCTGTATAAACTCGGTCAAACGATGGAACATCTGGGTACAAACGTCTTGATACAGTTCCCCGTGATGCTCTGATGATGAACTTTAACGGGCTTTTCCGTCTGCTTTCTAGCACTCAGTTGAAAATCGCCAGACGTTGTGGTTGATTGAACAGGCAGGTAGTTTGTCGGTTGTGAACCTATTTGATTCCCCATTCGCCTCATTTGACCCAAAAGAAAAGTTTACACAAGAGAGCACCTTTAAGATAGTGGACGTACCTTCCGAACCCACTTTCTAATAAGTAGATTGTGCCAATTCAGGAAGAGACAAGCCACGTCCGTACCGTAGTGAATACGACATTGGGTAGTCATCTTGTCTCAAAATCTGTTGATATATAAGACTAACAGAAGACAGTCGGCTTATGTAAGCTGAAAACGGATCCAACTTCTTCTGGACAGAGGAATCAGGATGCAAGTGCTAGCAACTTGCCTACAAAAACCATCTGTAAAAGTCTGTATCGATTCAAGAGTGATGACGATTCATGTTCAGTACTTAATGAGCGGTGCAATGTGTAAAACGTTGCACAGATAATCCTACTCCAACAGTCGGAAGTTGTTCACTAAATATCAGCTGGTGATCATCGTTTAGCCAATGTAGGATTGAATTTCGGAATCGATGAACGACAGCAAGCAACTCTGAATTTACCCACGACTAATCCGTCTTTCCACACAGAGTCATTTACCACGTGGATTCCATCAAACAGATGCTTTGGGCACGTGTGTAAACGTTCGATAAGTGGACTCCAAACTCGTGCAGCGGTAGATGCAACATGGTGGAGTGTGGTGCTGGCTAAGTGTTATATCTGCTAATTCGCTAATCTGCAGTATCTGCTGCTGACGCGCACCAGTACCTAGTTCCCGGAAAGAAGACTCACACAACAGCTATATTCCGAACAAGCGAGTGCGAGAGCGTGAGTGAGTGCGTGCGAGTGTGAATGTTCAACGGTCTCAAGCTGGAGGAACACTGTCTGAACTCGGTCCAATACTGACGCACACGGTCTGGCTGCGACGTACTGCATATTGCGGGGGCGTTTTCTGACCTTGCTCAACGCTGACTCGCGCTGTCTGGGTTTGATACAAAGCTGTGACGCGCTGCACATTGAGGGGGCGTTGTCTGTCCGGTCAACATCTAGCGGAGCTGAGAGTCTCGGCAGGTTTCGGGCGCTCAGGAAGCTGACCTTCCTGATACTAAGTTATGGGTCACCTTGGGAAAACTGCACCTTTATAGTATCAAAGAACAACATGTGAAGTTCAATTTATTGAAACTGGCACACAATAAATTCCAGGATGTCCAGAAGAGAAACCTTGATGATTCCACATTGGACCGTCATAAACTCGAACACTCACAGGGCATCGACCAATTAAGTGCCAAGGAATTCAGCATGAAAGGAAAGATCCGACAAAAAGCCTTCAACGTCCGATATCGAGTGGGTTACAGGTTTTAGTTTGTGCACTTTAGTGAAAACCATGAAAAGTACATATCAAAACTGAATGACCAAACTTTGAAAAGTATATGTGAGCTAAAGAACGGGTGTTAAACGGAACGAAGTGGAATGCAGAATGCAAGAATCATTCTCAAAAGTTCTTGAGCTGAACTGGTTGAACTATTTCAAGACATCTCCGAAGATCTGCTCTCTATGTGGAAGACGCCGTGCAATGAATTTGCTATTAGAAGTCGATTAGCAGCTAAAACGCTCGTCCACATGGATGATTCCATCAAATTGAAGGAAATTCTGAAGTACGAAAACAACTGGAATCTGGAAATGATGGGATTTTTATCCAAAACTGTTAGGTTTGGATTACAGCATAAACGCTCTCGCCGGATCAGCTCACCATGAGAGAAAATGAATGTTCCATTTAACCACAAAGAGGTCATCTTTGTGTTTTTTCTTCGGGAGGAAGGGATACTGAGAAGTACCTGGAACTCAATGTACTTTGCAAAGCTAACTACGGAATTGGCTGAATACATATGCTTTGGACGAAATCGCTTCAGGATAGCCACCTGTATTTCGGAGTGGAAACCTTTTGGCTTTTTCAGCTAGTGACATAAATATAGCGGTAATCCTGTGAGTGAAACCAGCTCGTTTATGTATTGTTCTTTTATTTCATGGACACTGCTGGTTTGGTCAGCAGTGAAGCACTTATGATGTAGCGAAATACACGCATTTGCATACTAATTTGGTTTTGACCGGAGACTCACCTGCAACCCAACTGAATCTCTCGTTCTTTGATGATTTTAAGCAACTGAATGTGCTGCAACAGGCCGACTCATGTATCAATTTGTACGATATTCCAGATATCGCGATACATGTATAGACGTAACGCACTACTCATAAAGTTGTTGGAAACTCTTCGACAGCCCACGGCCGGTTTCTGCCTTCTTGGGGCCCAAATGCTAGGCTCAGTTCCCAAGTTTCCGCCAACCTTGTATTCTACTTGAACAGAGCTGCATGAAATCAGCAAAATACACTCATGTGCTTATCAACTTGGTTTTGAAGGGAGATTAACCTGAAATTCAGCTGAATCTCTCGTGTATGATGCTTTTATCTTGTATCTTTTTTTGTATCTTGAAAACCTGTTTTTCCAGAATAAATTGGTCGTTGTATGTTTTTGTACTGGGCTGAAAGTAAAGTTTTAATCTGCAGAATTCAAAGATCATATGGGGGTTACAGAGTATGGCACTCACAATTGCACGAGAGCACTTCTAAACTACAAAGGTCTATCCAGTACCAATTTGACGATCACATGTTCAGCGCATTAACTGGAGCTCCGTAATTTGCTTTCAATGTACTTTATAAGCAAATTCTCGGGACAGACGGCAGCGTATGACAACAGGGTTTGCAACCAATTTTGGTTTACCAACAAATCTGTCTTAAAAAACGCACTGTTTATCGATCCAAAACCACAGGACAGAGCACCGGAATTCATCAAACACACTGATGAATGATAATGAAATAGTGTATTGGTAAGTTTGCTACATCTAAGCTTTTTTCCACCCCCATAATAAACGAGTGATGGGAGCTAAAAGGCAGGTATGAAAGACACACAGATGGTATATAGGATGAATGTAAAAGACAAACATTGTTTGCGTAACCTTTAAAAACGTGTCTGAAGTAGCAAGTATCGGCAACTAGTCATACATCTACGGAGTTAAAATCACATCAACCCATGCTCCAGTTTCCGTCAACCCTCAGGAAAATATGCTGAGGTGTATGGATTATCACACCAACTGGAAGGGAGACGGCTTTTGTGCAGCCCATTCAGTGGAAGATTTAGTTGAGATTTAGTTGAGTCTCTCGTTAAAAACAAACTGGTGTGAGAGTGAGTGCAGTTTGCAAATTCCGTTCAAATCCTCTCTGACTGCCTAGCGTGAAAGTGAGTGCAGTTCGCAAATTCCGTTCAAATCCTCTCTGACTGCACGTATGACCAGTCACGGCGCCCGACATCACTCGAAGTGAAGTCTGTTGATCTGCTCGCTGATTGGCTGCATTTCCAGTACACGCATCGCGCAGCTACGACACGCTCGTCCCCTGGACCAATCACCGTCCGACATTTTGTCAACACGACGGTTCCTATTGGCAACCACTAAACCGGAAACAGGCACGAAAATCAGTTGGATAAACCGATGAGTAGAGTACGGCGATACTCTCCAGCAGAGAATGAAGAAGGAACAGTCTAACTTTACCGTACTGGATCCGTCCATCTACCAGAAACCAAAACAACAAAAGCCTTCCGTTCGCCAAACATTGGTAGCTGCGGTCATCACCAGCTCAATCGCCATTATTCTCATCGTTACGGGAATATGTTTGAAACTAGCTTATTGGCACTCACTTTATTACAAGGATGAGTACTAGTAAGTTCTCCACCCTCATTTCTTTGGTAGATGCGTTGTATGGTTAACAGACTGAAAACCGCTCGGTTTCCCAGCGTATATTGATTATTTTAGTAACGATACAGCAGTTTCTTAGTTTAAAATTAATAGAGTTTGGAGTTGCATACTGTGGTTTGACTGCCATTTGTACAAACGTTCTTGTCATTTCTAAATCCACCACGGTTGTGCTGAGTTCAGAAATTCATATAACTTCCAGTCAGCACAATTTCGACCCATCATTTGTCTTGAGAGCTTGGTGGAGGTGAACTCTGTATTCATGCACCTCAGATATCTTTAGATTGATGTGATAAGCTGCACATATGAGCACACCGGCACTAAGAAACCATCTTTAATGTCTCCGTTTGTTCCGATGTACTACACTTTTAGGGGTATTCCATATTTTACTGAGATGTGAATTGGTCGAACTCTAGCCACCTGTCAACTAAAAGCCAAAACTTTCACCGGCCAGCTGAGCTAATAGCCCTGGAAAAACTTCATTCCACGACATACTGCCCACTAAACTTGACCACACACGACTATCCACGGCACGCCCAGTTTGTGCCTTCGGTCGATCAGCAGGACTACACCACAGCATTCCGTATCCGAGATTGTGCCTTCTCTAAATTATCCACAGCCACTGAAGGTGGTGTTTGTTTGTTCCGAAATTCCACTGTTCAGCTAGCCTTTATTGCTCGGTGGGATCGGTCTCTCTGGTCGACCCAGTAAAATCCTGGAACGAGCTTTCGGCATAATAAACAATGGCCTTAGTTGACCTTCCAATTTCCGATTGCTTAGGTTAATGATATGTCCTCACTACGCCTCTTCATTCTCCGGCCGGTGTAGTGTGACTGCTTTCCAACAAAGCGCCATCTCTGACGCTTGCATGTACATTTTAGTCTCAGGACGATATTCAAGTTGAAATCCTTAATTTCCCATAAAGACCGTCTTCGCTGAACGTGGAGGGATCTTTGTCCTGGAATCACGAAATGTGCATTTGACTTCCCTCACTTTGTGTTACCTTCCATCCAGTTTCGAAATTTCATACTACAGATACTTGAATATTAAGCTTTTGCCTTTGTTTGTGCAAAAACAACAGAACTTTGGTTGTACGCTGCCGACAAACTACCACGCTTGCTCGTCTGCGTCATGGATGTTGCGCCACCTGAGCAAGCGTGTACGACCGATTTATGTAGTATCAATGTAACGGTAATACCACTGATGGGGGTTATGCGATTAGTATGTGTTATCGTAAGTCTGCTTGGCGTCTCTTGAAAAATGAGATCCATTACGGAATTCGTGAAGTCGCTTCGTAGCACTTGCTTGCATTTGAGTAACAGTCAATGAATATCCAGGAAACTTCAGGTAGGCGCGTTCAAGAAGATGGACATTCAGTTTTTGCAGTTCCCTGTCCAATGCCAACTGTTCAGTTGGCATTTTATAATAAATAACTCCGCAGCGAAGATTTTTTCGTTCCATCAGTAGGTGAAGTACCACGGACATTATTATCTGTCTCTTTAATTAATACCACTTTTCAAACAGGCCCCTTTTTTTCAACATGTAATACTACTTGAATTAAAGGCAACCTAAATCCCTATTATCAAGTTTAGTGGGTGATAGCTGATATCCAGTTGATAGAATAATATGAAGTTAAATAATGATGAGTGTTGGAGCTCACGCACGCTCACAGCTAGAACACACTGCTTGACGAATACCTAATCGGGAATTCGGAAACTGCGCCAGCTGTTTAAAGAAATCGTATTGATCGGTCTTATTCCTCAGTGTTCCTCCTCTGTTTCCAAATGTACAACTTCCTTAGAGGATTTAAGTTCAATATGCCAGACACATGTATTGGGCTTACCAAAATACCAAACATAACAAGAAATGCTGGGCTTACTGTTTGCTAAGAAAAGACTGAAGTTTATACAAATGTAAGCAATATATGTATGTATGCAATATATAATCTGGTTTCCAAGATCTCACTTCCAAAGAAACAGTTTTCCACTCTGGGCTTTATTGCACGCACTCAGCAGCCAAACATATATACGACAAGCTACGATCGATAAAGTAAGATCGATCAATAGCGGGGTCTCGGAGTGAGTCATACTCGAAATGAGTGGACTGACAGACTAGTCATACTAACTCACGCATTCGTGTTCATGTGTTTACGTATGTAGTGCTCTATAAGCTGTGTTCACGTGGAGCTCCATAAAACACTTTGTAGAACACACAGGAGAAAGAGTGCGGTACAGCTAAGAGAAAAGTGAAAAAAGACAGAATACTGTACTTCAGTAGCCACCTGAAGCATTTGCAATCCGGCTCGTTGCCACCTTTGCTATGTGCCATAGGGTTATTCAGTCCAACACTCTAGCTGTCTGAAGTATCCAAGCGCTAACAAAACCGCAGATAGGTGCTTGGGTGTATTTATGTGTGACGGATTCTCTGAAGACCTATCAAGGTACTTCAGTTTAGCTCGTGTAAGTTCCTCTTCATAACGGTATCCGTTGGACAGTGGAAGTCTGATCTTTACTGGTTATCCGTAGGTGGATAGTAGTCCTGAAAAATGGACGGTACAGATTATACGTCTTATACTGTACAGAGTTTGCAAGTTATAAGTTCTCAGAAACCAAGTGAACCAAGGGGTTTATTAGTATGAAGCAGCTACTTGTAAGGGGAACTAAGGCCCCTACAATGTATTGTTGATATATGGGAGTGTTCGCCTTATCGAAGAAGATTGTGTATGACGCTGTTGTGCCGAATTTGCCTACGTGTGCTCTCTGCACGGAAGTTCTTGTTATTAACGTTGCGGGGACGTCGGGCTTACCGGGATCCTTCAGCTAATCGTTTAGACATTCAACCCTAAAAATCACCATCTCGCCGCACAAGGCTTGAGCAGTCAGCGAATTCGCTTGCAATGAGTTCTAGAGTAAGGTATTTCCCAAGAAGCAGAGTTCATTTTACACGGTGAATGACGAACAGATGTGAGTTCGTTTCAGTTGTCCCTCTCAAGAAGTGGAGGGAGGATCTGCCATGATGATGCCTCAGCACAAATTCCGATAGTAGTTGCACTACGTTCCGTTATTTTGACATTCACACACGGGGAAAAACAGAACGATTCTACAAAATAACCGCGAAGTTCAAGGTGAGAGGCTGGTTTCATTTATTGACGAACTCACGCTTTCCAATGCAGAACTCCCCGGTAAAGTACATGTCTTTTGGTATCCAAAACAGCCTCTTCTGGGTGCAAAGTGCACCACCAATTTGATTAACTATCCGTTTCTCTAGTCATGTAAATCACTTGATCACCACTAATCAAAAGTTAGGTTGTAAATTGACGTTTGCGAGAGCCGGCGACACATTTTTTGATAAAAAAATAACTGTTTTACTTCTTCCATTTCAGTTGGTTAGCAGTGACAGCTATGGTGTGTATCGCCCTGAGCATTCCAATCGGAGTGACGGCCGTTTGTCTGATCAATGTTATTTGTCGAGTACGCGCACACATTGCCTACATGGAGGCTCGAAAGCGGGAACTGGAAAGTCGTGTACGTTCTTCTGACCATGTGTGCAATTTCAGATGTCCTCTTATCTCTTTTGCGCAGCCCAAAAGAAGTCGAGCATGTAGAGTAAACATTCTGGAGTGTGAACGTGTGAAGAATCAATTTACCTCTACTGTTTTTGATGAAAGTAATTAGATTCCATTAGTTACCAGCCTGATATCTCCTTCCTAAGGCTTAGAAGGGATTTGCTTACGGAAATGGCACAGAAGAGATAAATGGATGGCATCCTTTGGGATGCATTGAACCGTACCAGCCAGAGGCTTCTGTGCGTTGATCCAGAAAGATTCAACGAATAAACACTTGGCGAATCGTCAACCAGAACTACGCCGAACACCTGTGCTCATGTGACACCCAAGATCGTGTGGCACCTTGGAATTTTCTGTTTTTTTTGTTTTGTTTTGTTGCAAAACCTCACGTTATTGTATTAGCTCATAGAGTCTGCAGTGTTTAAAAGCCTGAAACCCGATACAAAAACGATCCGGGAAAAATATAATGAGCAAAATGTCTGAAAGCTGTCCCTGTGACAGACCCCGGTCAACAAACCAATCACGAATGCCTTTGACAATTTGGCCAATCGGAAAGAGTCTTGAATAATGCCACGAAGGTTCCAGCAGTTCTGGCACAAACTCATGTAACAATTGGGCTTTTTCCTAACCAATAGGCCGGGAGAACTCCTATCTGGGCTTTCTTGTTTGACTTGCTGAAAGGGAAGCAATCACTGATTTTTCAAAAGTTACAATGGGTAGAATTTAAGTCCTCAGGAAACCAAATGACGATAAGCTGTTTCAAATTTTCTAAGAATTTCCTAAGATAGTTTGATCGCGCAAGCAGAAGCTTAAGGTGCTCTGTTTCCACACCTGTAAAGCACACGTAACAGTGCATTTTAGGAGTATATTCAAAGCTCATTTTTACATTCGAACTTTACCGTAAAATATGTCATGAACTTTCAGTGATTGAGGCATAAGATCTTAGTTTTACTAGGACTGGTCGCAATTTTCGTATACTGTAATGTTTGCAGTTTGGTTGGATCTGTCTCAAATCTCGTAGATAACAAGAAATTCGCGTTCCTGTTGGAGTGCCGGCACTAGGAAACGAGTTCCATATTATATGTTTGTGCACATGATATGGCCTACCGACAGCCACTCAAAAATTATAAACTGCTCGGATACCTGGGTTTATGAAAACGACTGCAAACTAGAATGTGTCCTTGGACTTGTTTTCGATACGCTTTCTGCTAATCAGTCTGTACAATAAAAATCAAAGAGCCGCTTTATGTTGCCAGGTGCTGACGGTTTCAAAAGAACCATTAGCAAGTGTATCACAAGTCAGCCACTGTTCCTTCATCTATCTAGTTGATGCTTGGTCTCGAACCATGTTCTAAAAATAGCCATCACAAACCTTTTTTCTGTTCTAAATGTGATATTCTGTACTCCACATATTCAAAAGTTACAGGTAAATCAAAAGGGGAAGCTTGTCTGCTTCGGTGCTGTAAATAGTCAGGGCTTCTGCAAGTAGCAATGCGCTACATTCGCAAGCAAATTGAGTTTGAGTTAGTTCAGTCACGTGACCGTTTGAGCTCAGAGCTTTGTTCCATTCGGCCTAACTAACGACAGAGCATACACGTAGAAATGAAGTTTTGTACAATACTTGTGCTTTTTGGATGAAGTTCGTCCGATATCAATCCCATGCTGAGAATTTTTCTGATTAGCATCTCGATAGAAATGGTGCTCCCTAAATTCTGCCTCATTGTGTGATTCAATGTGTTTGGCTCCTCTGTTCTCATCCACAACAGGTCGCTGATGTGTACGTCCCAGAAGTCCCTCTGAAGAATTGATCGATATCAACAGGGTGGTAGCGACGCAAAATACACCGGTGAGTTCCATTCAAAAGCAGCAACTGTTGGACCCGAATCCTGATCGAGCCGTAAAGACTTGGAGCCCAGACTCATTTCTTGGTCCTCGTTTGTACTGAGACAACAAGAAATAAGTGTTATCAAGATATTAGCTAATCCATAAATTTTGTTGAAAAGGTGATGCTTTCTTAGAATTATTTAAAGTGAAATGTTTTAGTTGCTACTTGCCACTAGTTACCTGACTGGGTGATCTGTGTTCTCTTTTGAGATAAAAATGTGACATTATTGTCTGCTATGAACAACCCTGTATGGTCAGGATGAATTTGTGATGTGAGATGTAAATGTACGTTTCGTTGAAGCAACTGGATTCCCACAGCTAGGGTAAAAACAAAAGTTTGTAGACTGATTTTTTTTGGATAACAAATGGTTAGAATGCCGTATCAAAATTCGGCTGATTTCAACTCCAAGACTGTCATCCTTTCCAAATTTTCCGTTTTCCAATTTCTTAAAAAATAAAACCAACTTAGTACAGAAGGACAGATGTGCTTGGGAAAGATACATGCGACGTTGGAATTCGTCTATAACTCGGCTCACTCGTTCCTCATTTTGCAGATAACCAAGGGATTCAGGAACAACTTCCTCACAAAAGTGGAAGATTCCCATACTGTTCCCACCCCATCAGATCTTAAACAAATGTTGGAGCTGCCACTACAAAGATTCTAATTTATGATATTTAAGCGAATTTCAGTGAGAATTTTGTTGGTATTCATGATGATTAGGCAGTTTCTTGTAGAAAGTACAAAAGCCCTTCAGTGTGTGCAAACTATCTGAGCCTAGAAGTGAAAAATTCCACTGGTCTCATCCGAGAAACTATCACACAAAGGCCTGAAAATCAGGTCACATGAGGTACATTGTGTGAGGCAGGATGGTGACACTACATACCGTACACTTGTGGGTTAATTCAGATTTTGGCCATGCATAGGTAACTTATTTGCGCTTTGAATTACTCCTAACTGGGTTCGGAGTGACACGCGTCCTGCAAGTGGTTCCTGAGGGGGCTTTTCAGCATCGGTGTCCTTGACTTTCATCACATGACCTAAGGCGTAAGCATAAGGGATGAGTGGGGCTGTATGTCGTCGAAGTGTTAGTGATTCACACCGCTCGTGGCCGAACGGTTAAGCGGTCAAATTACTAGCCGGGGCAAAACTCCCAGGGATTTCTCGGGATGCGCGCTGCTGCTGATTTTTGGTATCAAACAGCCGTTAAGGGCTTTTCAGCTTTTCAGTATGGATGAACTTCACTTACAGGACGAAATATCGAATGAAAACTTTTCAAATCTCCTCACACAACTGGGAGAAGATGTAATACCAATGACAGGAGCAGTGTTTCATAAAAAAGCTCATTGTTCTCATTCGATACCATATATCAAACACTGTTCATTAGCAACAGGTATATATTGTATCGAGTTATTGTCCTTAGATAACATTGACCATCCTCAGTCCCTCGAAATTCAAACAGCTTCATTTTCTGGCAGCACTATCAACCTAAGAAGGAGTGTTAAATAAATTCGCTCTAACCTTCATGTGATCCAGTATAAGATGCATCAACAGGTCCGACCACACTGTCAAAATTCCTCAACTTCAATGACTGTGATAAACTGTGGCAAAGGTTGAAGTGTGCAGATAGGTATTTGTGACTCATTTTTTCAAAGTCCCTCAGCTGTTTTTTCATCACTGACCGTTTTAGTTGTTGACTGAAAGCGAGAACTGCATGTTGGCAAATGCGATTGGCTGCAGAGAGCCTATCATAACCTGGTCTACCTGCAAACTCTCCGTTTGAAAAGGAGTTGTCTGAGAATAGAACAGTTCTGAACGTTTGGTACTACTGATAATCTTATCTCAGTGGTCATGCATTTATTGGAAACCTGAGCTTACTCTGTACCGTTTTATCTGAGTATAACCGTCTTGGTGATGTAGACGAAGGGGGAAATAACTGAATGACAATTTAATCATAGCCACGTGGCACCCAAAGAAAATATCTGATTTTCTTTACTGGTTTTAGACTGAAATGTGTGTGAATACTGCTAGTCCGACTCATTTTGAATTTTGTTTACTTTGATCTGTGACGGAACGGGCCGACCGTTCTGTATATCAACTCTGCTCGCACAGATAACGTTTTGGCAGCCCTTTTCGCTACCATATTTTTGATCATACACACGGCAGAGAATCGTATAGGAGGCGAGATGAACTAAGTGGTTAGAGCGCGAATTTACTGACCGGAAGGTCCGTGGTTCGAACCTGACCTCTGCCTCTCGACTTTCCCTGTCTAGGCTTTGGCAAACTGGAAGTATCCCAGCCCTCGTGCCTCTTTCATGTACCACGGCAGCTAGGCACCGAAAGGTTACTACAGCTGAACTGTATAATTTTTGATGAGTTGCGGAGCGAAAAAAACTTGCAAGTAATCAGTGAGTAAAGGCTGGCATTGAAACTACGTATGATTCTGACCACATACAAATAGGATCGGAAAATCTGTTAAACGATCAGATGGGGTAATGACTACTCAAGGGAGGGGTATGAAAGTTGTTTCTATTGAAATCACGATACATCACGGCACTTTGAGGCTGTTAGTTCGCCACGTTCATCTTTACACTTCGTGGCGGATGACTGGTCTCTGACACTTTGACCCCTTACTGAAAGCGCTTTGCTGAATTAACCTTGTTTTGAAACGATTTCTTCCGAAACAGCGACTTTGGTTTTCAAATAGTCATTCGTAATAAACTTATGCCCATTTGTGTTTTCAACTAGAGCTTTGTGTATGCGTTTGTATGAATGATCGATTGCATCGACTGTGTTCTCGAGGGGAGGGCTTAAACTCGTTTTGTGGTAGTGGGTGGAACAAACGTTCAACAAAATCCATTTGATTGTATTTAGAATTTACTTTAGTCACTGGATTCCCACAGAAAGTAATTCGGTGATCATGAAACGCCTGTCAAAACAGAACATCCCTCTTTCATTAACATCATCATCGTCATCATCATCGTCATTATCATCATCATCATCATCATCATCATCGTCAACCATCATCATCGCAGTCATCATCATCGACAGCACATCAGTTTAGCACTAATGCTCTGCTGCCGTACCGATGTGGCATGAGATTATTCATATGAGTGGCATTCATAGACTGGGATACTGCTGGGTCGTCTGCAGCTAGACGGGGGGACGATTAGATTCTTCAACTCAAGCCATTGGCTCAGAAGCCTGACTTTGAGGCAGAGCTGTTTGGCGGAGAATGAAAGCGCACTTCAATTTTTACGGAGCAAGTCAACACACATATTTAAACTGTCAACCTGGAGGGTCAGGATATTGTGTTGGTCTGACTTCTAATCCTTAACGGACCTTGAATGGGAGACTCCGCGAGTATGGCTCTATGGGTCGCGGAGGCTCACAAACTGTCACACCGAGGTAAGGTTCAGTTCTCTTCATGGCGGACATGCCTAATCACTTAACATCAAACCAAAGAAGCTATCCGCATCTGTTGTCTCTATTGTCTTGCCCACTGTCTTCGAAGTTTTAACTGAGGTTCCCTTCAATCATAGCCAGTGTGTGCTGGATAGTCTAGATGTACCGCACAACTGTTTCAACTTTTTTGGGGGAAATCAGAGACGCGCAGCTTATAAAGATCAGGTGCAGCTTGAATCAGAGACCATCTCTGTATTTGGGCTCTCCGCGGGCGTTTGATTAGCAGCGCTTTTAGCACACATTTGGACGGGATATGACACCATTCATCCTTCAGTCACACGACTCACGTGATATGATCTCGAGCTGATTGACTCCTTGGGTGATCACTCCTCAGCTAGAAAGATCACGCAGCTTGTGAGCTATTTTCCATTCTCAACAGTGTGATAGTGATAGTAGGAAATTATGACAGAAACTTAGCCCTCTAGGGCGGGCAAGACGGTTCACGCCGAAAATCTTAAGTCCGCTGCACAGCTGTGCCTGTAACTTTATCACATATCTGTCTCTCATTAGTACTGTATGCGTTTTTTTGTTTGGACTAATAATAATTTTTCCAGCGTTCACTCTCGTGATTGTTTTGTTCCACACAGATGAACTGAACTTCATCCCGTCAAAAAATCAAGCCGAATAATGCTGCTCAAAGTGGAGGCAAAACTCACCACCCCACAAGGCATTTTGTACCACAACCCATTTACACAATGAGTGCTCTCATATTCTGAATTTGCCCAATCAATTTATTTCTAATGCAGATAATGTAACATTTAGACTTTGAAATGTTTTGATGTCTTCTTTTTCGGGCCACGACTGTAGACTGGGTTTCTGAGTGATCTGTGTACTTGTTTCAGGCCCGAAAATGGGAAAACCTACTGAAAATCTTCATAAATGAAACTACTCACAAGGTTGCTGAAAACTCTTCGACAGCCCACGACCGGTTTCGCCCTTCTTGTGGCCCATCAGTTAGCCGCAGTCTCCGAGTTTCCGTCAATCTTATGTTCTACTTGAACCTAAATTGGACTCTCACTTGCAAATGAGTTTGGTTTTCATGAGAGACTCAACTTAATCGTAGCCAACTGTGCCGGTTGTGTTATAGAAACGTCGCATTGCAACGATCGGTCATTTATCTGGTCATTCGTTCGAAAAAAACCGATTCGAAGTGAAATTCTCGTTCGATAAAACTGTGCTCTTCACAAAAATATTATCGTGTGCTTATACTGGACCATCATGGTGCGAATTTAACGACATTTTTCATAACAAACGATGGAGACGTGAAAAACTGATACACGCCGAATGATTCAAAGATGCGTTCGGAGTCTCATCTCGTAGTCGAGTGGACTATATGAGTATTGCCAACATCGATCGTCTACAAGTACCTACTGATTCAATGAGAAATTAAACGATTGGTTGCACTGTTAATAAAAGTTCATAGGATTTTCCAGCTAACAGTCAGAATGAGGAAAGCTCTTCGACCTTGTTGGCAACAGGCAGGTTTTCATGAATGGTGCTTTTAGCATGCAAAATTCTACAAATCCGGGAGTATTACTGCTCTTCCAATTTGCTGCCCTGAAGAATGCAGTCTCTGCCACACAGTATAGAGCCCGCAAAATGCGAAAACCAGAAGAAGTTACCTTATGTTGTGACTGTTCCGACCCTACTACTCCAAAATGAGAACTAGCTTTTCCGAAATCAAGATAGATAAACACGTTGTCGCATGGCAATAAGTTCCGATTCGTTTCGATAAGTCTGGACGTTCAAAAGTAAAGTGCGAATCTTCTGGTTATTTCTGAAGATTATTTTGAATGAGTTTGACGACTAAAAGTTCCGTATACATCAAAGTAAAATGCAGCGACTCTTCAATGTATCATGAGGCTTGAGCCTTACAAACGGTTGTAAACTCATTCACCCCATGAATTCCCAGTTGTGAAACCAGGAATCCAAATGGACCGCACAGGTACTTAGACGTCATCACCACAAGAGCCAGTCAACATCACATGCTGTTGATGCTGTGACTGGAGTATGTGTGGTGTTATATCTTGCCCAAGTGCGAGTTAATCACACTGTTGATTAGGTGCTAGTGACTGCAAGATTAAATGCCCAAACCGGGGTAGCGTGGTCAAGACTCCCTGAAGTATTGTAAGATTTGCACCGCTGTTGATTCCCAGTAAGGATGTACAGAGTGATTTTGTTCGTGCTAGAGGGGCGAAAGAGTCAAAAAGACTTGATGGGACAATGCGAAACGAGTGTAACACTCTTGAAGATAATCGAAAGTTTGAAAAAAGAATGGTACTGTATGTTATTTTCCAAATGTATATTTGTATGTATCGTTCAGCTGTAGCACCCTTTCGGTGCCTAATTGCCATGCCACCCGAAGGTTTTACGAGGGCTGGGTTACTGCCAGGTTGCCCAAGGGGAAGTCGAGAGGCAGAGGTGGGTTCGAACCACACCACAGACCTTCAGTAAATTCACGTTCTAACCACTTGGGCCATCTTGCTCAAATGTATATCTGTAGATTGTGTTCGACTCAGGTTTCACTCTCCTGGGATGTACCGGTTAATATGGAAATGCTTACTCCATCTTTGATTTTGCGCGTGTGGTCTGTCCCACAATCGAACGATGTTTGGTCTTGTTCTCACTAGTAACTGACTGGTAACGTCCATCAAGCAGACTCTAAAGTCACTGCGATACAGATTGACCACTGTGATAATACGAGAGTGAAACTGTGTCAGAATTCTTTACATTTCAAACCAGTTTCGTTCAGTTTGGAGCCCCGACTTCACAGATCCATGGTTCGCCTTATTCCTGACTCGCTTTCAAACACACTGGGCACATGACAAGTGGCCGAGTCACCAGTATTAGTTTACCAAGGAATTTGATTTAGCACTTTATCATGTTCCCCTTTATATGATGAGCAATCATTAATAATAGTAATCATTCAGCTGTAACATCATTTCGGTGGCTAGCTGCCATAAGACCCGAAGGAAGCACAAGGGCTGGGATACTGCCAGGTTGCCCAAGCCTAGACAGGGGAAGTCAACAGGTAGAGGTCGAATTCGAACCATGGACCTTCCAGTCAGTAAATTCGCGCTCTAACTAGTATGATGAGCAATCCAGTTAGACAGCCAAAAGAAAGATGAATCATTGGCTGACTAGTAACAGCAGTCTGTCTTTGAGACTATGTTAGAGCCGCATCTTGCCCGCATCAAGTGCTCGTAATTTCGACAACTATCCCTCGAATGGAGCCAAACGAACAGAGGAATATACGGAACACGATTGTTTTCAATTTAAGTTATCTTTGTTGACGAGAGACTCATGAATGGTGAAACTCCTTGTTAAACCTCGTCGATGGTATGAATGGAACTGGAGCACAGTCCAATATCTTGATTATGGTTCCCAATGGCGGTCGGTCAGATCGTCGTTGATCTGTTCGCCAAGCTTGGCTTGCAAACGTTTCATCCACAGTAGAGGAGACATGGTCAGTGCTCAGTTGAGTGGATGCTTCCTTCGTGCCTAGCAGCATCTGTACAGTTTTTGAAGAGTATCTAATATCCTCTCACATGATTGGTTAACTGGTATGTACCTTTCGTGCAATGTTGTTGACCCGATCATGATTTGCGCTTCGTTATTGGCTGTACATATTGTATTCCATTGGTTGGTTGGAAGACTGCTTTGGGGTGTTTCTGGTTCGTTCCCGGTTTGTATCGTGCTGTGGTCCTTCTTTGATGGTCCCTAATGAAATTCGAAGTGGACTTTGTGCAGCACACTAAGTTGGAGAGTAATACAAAACAACAGATAGATAATAAACTCATTGGTGTCTGCCGATATTATTTTAATATGCATGTTGGTGTTTATGAAAAAACTGCATACAATTTGGTATTCAAGTGGGAGAATAAGTCTATTTGAAACTCCGGGACTTGACCTAAATTTTTCAACTGGAAGAGAGAGTGGCAGTAGGCTAGTCAGAATTATAGTCCACCTTATGGATAGGAATAAAGCCAGCGGGTTTCTCGCAAACTTAGGTGCTTGATCCAGTGACCATTTGGATGACTCTTTGTGGAAAGAAACCTGCATACAGTAGCTACTACTGTGACCAGGTCTTGCGGTGTTCCATACTGGGAGGGAATGGTATATCATTGTTTTAAGAGTGGTTCATTCGGGGGTACTGTAGGGTCTTAGCTTGACCAATTGTGAAGGGCATTAAAATATAATCAAGTACATTGTCACGACAAATGAACACATCTCATATGCACCGATTCTCAAGGTAGACGGCTCATTTCGTAAACTGTCCACAAAACTTGAGGGCTATGTGGACGAGGCATAACATGATATCCTGCAATAATCGGTCACCATCACTTTGGTAGCAAGACTACTCAGTAAGAGGATCCTACAAAGAAAGCCAAGGTGTCTTTAGCACAGGAGTTTACAGGGTTTACAAACTCTACAGGTTTCACATTATCGTATTCCAAGTTGATCCGTTTTTGTCTGTAATATTATTCGGTTGGTTAGAAACGAGGTATATAAACTCTTTGTTTTTTTGTCTGGTAGAGAGGCTGGAGGCAGTTTCCATCGTTATCT
>NW_008751891.1:268795-302156 GCF_000715545.1 Opisthorchis viverrini | reverse complement strand
GCACGAGGGCTGGGTTACTGCCAGGTTGCCCAAGGGGAAGTCGAGAGGCAGAGGTGGGTTCGAACCACAGACCTTCCGGTCAGTAAATTCACGTTCTAACCACTTGGGCCATCTTGCTCAAATGTATATCTGTAGATTGTGTTCGACTCAGGTTTCACTCTCCTGGGATGTACCGGTTAATATGGAAATGCTTACTCCATCTTTGATTTTGCGCGTGTGGTCTGTCTCACAATCGAACGATGTTTGGTCTTGTTCTCACTAGTAACTGACTGGTAACGTCCATCAAGCAGACTCTAAAGTCACTGCGATACAGATTGACCACTGTGATAATACGAGAGTGAAACTGTGTCAGAATTCTTTACATTTCAAACCAGTTTCGTTCAGTTTGGAGCCCCGACTTCACAGATCCATGGTTCGCCTTATTCCTGACTCGCTTTCAAACACACTGGGCACATGACAAGTGGCCGAGTCACCAGTATTAGTTTACCAAGGAATTTGATTTAGCACTTTATCATGTTCCCCTTTATATGATGAGCAATCATTAATAATAGTAATCATTCAACTGTAACACTTGGTGCCTAGCTGCCATGCTATTTGAAGGAAGCACGAGGGCTGGGATACTGCCAGCTTGCCCAAGCCTAGACAGGGGAAGTCGAGAAGTAGAGGTCGGATTCGAACCACGGACCTTCCAGTCAGTAAATTCGCGCGCTAACCACTATGATGAGCAATCCATTTAAACAGCCAAAAGAAAGATGAATCATTGGCTGACTAGTAACAGCAGTCTGTCTTTGAGACTATGTTAGAGCCGCATCTTGCCCGCATCAAGTGCTCGTAATTTCGACAACTATCCCTCGAATGGAGCCAAACGAACAGAGGAATATACGGAACACGATTGTTTTCAATTTAAGTTATCTTTGTTGACGAGAGACTCATGAATGGTGAAACTCCTTGTTAAACCTCGTCGATGGTATGAATGGAACTGGAGCACAGTCCAATATCTTGATTATGGTTCCCAATGGCGGTCGGTCAGATCGTCGTTGATCTGTTCGCCAAGCTTGGCTTGCAAACGTTTCATCCACAGTAGAGGAGACATGGTCAGTGCTCAGTTGAGTGGATGCTTCCTTCGTGCCTAGCAGCATCTGTACAGTTTTTGAAGAGTATCTAATATCCTCTCACATGATTGGTTAACTGGTATGTACCTTTCGTGCAATGTTGTTGACCCGATCATGATTTGCGCTTCGTTATTGGCTGTACATATTGTATTCCATTGGTTGGTTGGATGACTGTTTTGGGGGTGTTTCTGGTCCGTTCCCGGTTTGTATCGTGCTGTGGTCCTTCTTCCTTGATGGTCCCAAATTAAATTCGAAGTGGACTTTGCGCAGCACACTAAGTTGGAGAGCAATACAAAACAACAGATAGATAATAAACTCATTGGTGTCTGCCGATATTATTTTAATATGCATGTTGGTGTTTATGAAAAAACTGCATACAATTTGGTATTCAAGTGGGAGAATAAGTCTATTTGAAACTCCGGGACTTGACCTAAATTTTTTAACTGGAAGAGAGAGTGACAGTAGGCTAGTCAGAATTATAGTTCACTTTATGGATAGGAATAAAGCCAGCGGGTTTCTCGCAAAATTAGGTGCTTGATCCAGTGGCCATTTGGATGACTCTTTGTGGAAAGAAACCTGCATACAGTAGCCACTAATGTGACCAGGTCTTGCGGTGTTCCATACTGGGAGGGAATGGTATATCATTGTTTTAAGAGTGGTTCATTCGGGGGTACTGTATGGTCTTAGCTTGACCAATTGTGAAGGGCATTAAAATATAATCAAGTACATTGTCACGACAAATGAACACATCTCATATGCACCGATTCTCAAGGTAGACGGCTCATTTCGTAAACTGTCCACAAAACTTGAGGGCTATGTGGACGAGGCATAACATGATATCCTGCAATAATCGGTCACCATCACTTTGGTAGCAAGACTACTCAGTAAGAGGATCCTACAAAGAAAGCCAAGGTGTCTTTAGCACAGGAGTTTACAGGGTTTACAAACTCTACAGGTTTCACATTATCGTATTCCAAGTTGATCCGTTTTTGTCTGTAATATTATTCACTTGGTTAGAAACGAGGTATATGAACTCTTTGTTTTTTTGTCTCGCAGAGAGGCTGGAGGCAATTTCCATCGTTATCTATGTGGACTTAAATCTAACGTTCTGTTTACTGGCATGCTTGAACAGCAACTATCATCCTGGGCTTTAGTTTACACAGCCTAATGACTGTAGATTGTTACAAAGCGCTTTGACCATTGCCGCCTCCTCAAGTCGCGTTTCTTTGATTTGTTAAAGAAACGCTTCTTAGTTTTGTTTCAAGCTCATCGTATATTTCTCACGTTCCACGCAAAATTACGTCTTCCTCTGATTCTATGTGGTATTCTGTCGCAGACAGAATGGCTGGTACTGGTTGCAACAAACAGATCGATCCCGATCGATAGCCCAACAAATAAGTTACCGTGAATAACGGTGAATAACTACGACGCAACCTTACCCACATATCAGGTCCTCTGTTTCCTCACTTATCTGGATTAAAACGAAAATAAAGTATGTGACGTACTCCAATGAGCTCTTGGTGCAAATTGCGTCTGAATTCACAGATGCTCACCCACTGGTGCCGGAGGAAGAAGAGTCCCGGTTCCGGTTGAAATACCACACTGCATTAACCCCTTACCAGACTAGTTTCATCCTCCTACTTGCTGGTACTGTGGATCAAATAACGATTAGTACTAACTGATTAACTCCGAAGTCCATAGAGACCGTGTCACCTACTGAAGGGTACCTAAAACTCCTAAAATGACAGGTTTTCGGTTGTTTGCACCAGCAACGCACCATACATGAGAGATTGATATTATCCCCAAGTTTGACGCGTCTTACATTAAGAGGTGGGTTTAATCATGGGTTTCACGGTACACATTCGCTTGCATTTGCTGTTCTCCTGAGAAATGACCATCAATCTACCTGCATTTGGATACACAATGCTATTCAATTGCTGCGGTCCTTCATAACTAATCTAATCACTGTTCTTTATGCATTGTCTGTGAAATTGTTTGTGCCACACCCTACAAGTTCAAACGCAGTCTTATCACCTGGAAGGTAAACAGATGTAACTGGAGAATAACTTGGTGAGTCGAAGAAACGCAAGGACCTCGTAGGTGTGGCATGAACGAAAGAACACACACATGTTATGTTTCCTTCGCTTATTCATATGTGAACTTCGTAATATGCAAATTTGCGAAGCACCACTATTTTCTGTGAATGTACTGTTTGAACCTCGTCAGCTTCTTTTAACTTATACACTCCTTTGCAAAACAAATCGGTTTGAACGGGATAAGCACCTGGAAGCAAGCTGAATCTCTATTTCTCATCAGCTTTTGTTTCATCGTATAAATCACAGATGTGTCATTCTAATGGCAATTAATGTGCGGTGAGTCACGTGTGAAAATGAACTCCATTAGTGTGACGGACAGGTCACACACTGGATATCAGGTGACACGTGTGGTGACTCACTCCCAGTGATGTCTTCGGTGTATGCGGTTTTGAAGTGGAACTGACATTCTTCGAAAGCAAGCATTGATTGGCCAGTAGATGAATACAAACCAAATACAGCCACCAAATGCTAGAAAGACGGGCAAGCCACTTAAATATTAAAATATAATATTCATTATGGCGAAATTGAATCAAAGCAACCCCTGAAAAAGAAACCTTTTCTAAGTTCAGCTTAGTTCCTTGATTTCTTACTTGTGAAGACAGCGGTCCCCTCACATTCCCCAAAGTGAACGGTTTTACCTTGGTTCATTATTGTTCGATTTTGGAAGAACCTTTAACCGTGCTTTAACCGTTTGAAGGTTTTTTTTGAGATTTCACCATTTTTAAAGTCATTTAACCCGTTTTCATAAAGAAAACTACCCACAAGGTTGCTGAAAACCCTTCGACAGACCACGACCGGTTTCGCCCTTCTTGGGGCTCATCAGGTATTTCAGGTATTCCACGAAACGTACCAGTTGCTCAAGTGTAGGATACAAGCTTGTTTTAAAATGGGCCGTATAAAAGATAAGCCAACTTGCTAAATTCCCCCAGTTTATGTATCTTCTCTACTTGTTTTCCCAACACGCGGTAATCAACAAAACAGTAAGGGCTCGCGGGAAAGCTGAGGAGTTATACCTTTATTCCAACATCTGTTAGGCAAAAACCCGAAGTGTGTAAGCACATCGGGACAATATCTATACCATAAGATAGGCATATAAAGCATACACAATGATAGAGATAAGAGGAGTTGCGGAGATCAAATGGGAAGTTGGTGGCAGTGAGAGAAATTAGATTGAAATGATTTAAAACCGCCCTTAGAATTGGAAACGACAGAAGATGTTGGCACAATTTATCGATCGTACAGCCATTAGGCAACACGTTATCGTGGGGAGCTTGGTGAAGCAGTGTGCATAGGTTGAGGGTGGGTTTTTGATGTGACTCCACAGTCAGGACAGATACGAAGTGCTGGAGGAAATATTCAAGCATAAGCGGTTGGTGATCAAAGTGACCTGGGTGTGATTATCAAATCAGTGCTTCAGTTAGTGGCGAAGGACTGTTGAAACCACGAGCAATAAGAAGAAAATCGTCGTTCTTATCTTCCGAAAGGACGCCTTGCAGTCTAAACGAACTACCAAAATTAGGTTCTAAAAGCTCCAGACCAGTAGCCTGACCAGTAGATACATGCCTCAAATCGATCCAGATCTTACGTCATCCCGAGATGGGCGTCTGACAAACCCAAAACTTCCTGCTTTGAGCAATGAATTGATCAACAAATCTCTCTCCGAGGGACTACTAACCAGATGCTGAGCGGAAGGCATAAATGGATGGCCTATGTCCGGCAACTATTACCGGAAGTTTCTGCTTCAGCAGGTGTCTAAAATGGTGAATGCAGAGTTATGCATCTACTGACTCCAATGAAGGCTCGGTGACTGGATTCGATGAACCACATTCGTCCAGGAAAATGGTTAATGGTCCCGTCTTAATGATACCTAGGGCATGCACCGCTGTCCCCACTTTGTCTGCATCTGACAGCACTGCCATTATGACGGAGGGATTGTGAGTTTCTCTTACGGAAACGTTCGGGCTTCAGAGGCTTCCTTGCTGAGTGGGATGTTTTATTTCCGACATCCAGTGGGTCGGGATTGGCTGGATATGACCGCACAGTCGAACATCAAACATCCGTATCTGTCGTGGAAGCCACTAGCTTTACAAAGATTCTCACAGGATGTTTGTACCAGGCATTCATAAATCTTTGGGATTTTTGACAACAGAGGTTTTGTTATCGTGGCTGGAATTTGGTGCCCAAGGAACCAAGGACACGCCTACTTAGTACCTGTAGTCGGCGCTGAGTTTGAAAATTTGTTGATGACTAAGTCCGAATAGCTGTCGGTTTCGGGGATCAAAATACTATTGGTAGGCCAAAACCTCATCCTCAGAAAATGTCAACTGAGAAACACTGAAAAGTCTGAGCAACGTTGTCCAGACAGAAAGGTTTTGATTAGAAGTGAACGTAGTAACGGTTGTCATGGGAATATCGGCTTTAGTTATTAGATTCTGTTGTCAAGTCCACGTCCAATCAATGTCGCTGTGACAACGGGTACTTCTCAGGCTGTCGGTGATGTTTTGAAGATGCGGTATTGCCTATCACTTCAACATGGTAGTGTTATTGCCCTGAAGGTAACCGCCGCGTGAATGATGTGGACCCGTATTCTTTTTAGGCATGTTGAATAGGTCTACTGCGAACCGACTGTTCTATCTGGCAAGTACTCCTTAGGCGAAGCACGCACAAGGCTGTGGATCTTGGATAGTGTTTTTGGAAATTTTGAGAACCTACTCTGCAAGACAAAGATGGTCGTTGCTGAAAGCGTGGCTCACATACCCTTAAGTTGATGGCTCAGAATGTAGGGTAGGATTATCACAAATTCCACGGTTGGTGATGGCGAGTCTGAGTGATATCGCTAATGTTTCCTGTAGGAGTGTTCGTCCATGATCTTTTGTGTTGCGACAACTCATATGTTACGATAAACCCTTTTTCCAGTTTTCACTTCTGCTGTCAGCGCAATACTACAAGCATCGTCGAGTAACAGAATAGCTTTGCGATGAATGTGGCAATCGAATGAAAACTCGGTATATTTTTAGGCGACTTGTGAGCTCAAATGATTCGAACGTGGTTAGCGATCTCACCTGGCTAAAAGCTGATTAGAAAACAGCATCGTTGTTCTATTTTGTTGGGGACTATACCTGGAAAAGTGTGAAATATATTGCCAGTAAGCTGACACAAAAGTGGAAGGGCATTTTTTTGAATTGTGACAAGAACAATCATTTGCGAATCAATTTGGTTTTCATGAGAGAATCAGGTGAATCTCTGGTTTATGACGTTCTTCAACTGAATGTGCTGCACACAGGCCGCCTCACGTTTCAGCTGGTCCGATATTCCGCATATCACAGAATATTTTTCAAAAAGGAAACTACTCACAAATCTACTGAAAACGCTCCGACATCCAGTGAGTGTATTCTTTGCAATCAATCCAAGTTGCGTTCAAGTGGAATATAAGGTTGACGGAAACTCGGGGACTGCACCTACCTGATGAGCCCGAATTGGAAGGGCGAAACCGGTCGTGGGCTGTCGAAGGGTTTTCAGCAACCCTGTGAGTAGTTGCCTTTATGAAAATTCTTTTGAATTATTTCAAATCGACAAATTTTGTTGCGGCCAAAATGTCCAAGTACAGTTTTTTCCTACACCAGCCACATAAATTCGTTTGTTCCGGGGTTACCAACCCAAGATTCAAAGTGCGATTTTGGTGTTCCTCTTGAAGATCACTTTACTTGTTGGAATCAAGTTACCGGATATACAGCAGGAGCTAGTTATACGGACTGATCTGACGATTCAATCATGTTGCAATGCATGTGAAATGTAAAGGCTATAACCAACGGTTTTGGTTATCTCTGATGGACATTTCCAAACATACTCGATTGGATTCATTACTAGTACCCGGTCCTGACAAGTCCAACCTACGTGTCTTGCTCATGACTTGTCAAAAGCAGTGAACGGCTCCACAGGACTGACCATCTGCAGTCACCATTGACAGTGAGGTAGTGAAATTCGTCCACAATTCGAAGAAGCCTTTGGCAAAACCATCTGCTTCGGTGACTCGTCGATGCGGCATTTTTCTTTGTGCACACCATTACTAACCAGAATAATTTCAGCTAAAGAGGACAAGAGTGATGTGAATTCTACAAAGCCTGAAACCGTCCACATCTAATCAAAAGTTACCCATGAGGTTTTAGGCGTCCGTGGCGCTGCCCCATAGGGAAGTTCTAAAAGAATGGTCAATCGATCGACACAAAGAGGACAGTTACAGGACCATCGATCGAGTCACCGAGCAAACCGAGCAGATTGTTCAATCATGAACACCATTTCCTCGTTAAGAGGTGCATCCAGTGTGTCCTTGTGTAGTGTTGGTAACACGCTTGCCTCGCCTGGCCTCACCTCGTTTCGTGCAAGGATTGGTCACTGCTGTTGATCACTAATAGGACCGAAACTTGAATCCAATGCTTTCTCCCAAGGTATGGACATCATGACGGATGACTGTTCAAGGAAGAATAATATAAACATGAGATATACACTCATTTGCAAATCATTTTGGTCTTCACGAAAGACTCAACTGTATTTCCCATTCATGATAGTCTACAACTGATTGTGCTGCACACAGGCCGCCTCATGTTTCAGTTGGCACGATATTCGAGATATTGCAGTATATTTTCATAAAGGAAACTACTCGCGAGGTTACTAAAAACTTTTCGGCAATACACGACCGGTTTCGCCCTTCCGCTCGAGGCTCATCAGGTAGGTGCAGTTCCCGAGTCTCCGTCAACCTTGAACCCAAATTGGACTGTTTTCGAGAAATACACTCATTTGCAAATCAATTTGGTTTTCACGAGAGACTAATTACGGCGTTGTTCACCGAACTGATTTGCGAATTCAGTAGGTGGCTTATCCTTCATACACTGAGTGAACGAGCACAAACGCTCTCCTATTTCTACAAATTCACCCGCTTTCGAAAGATCGTTGTGCTTTGAATATCCAGTGGGCCTTCCGCCTACGCTCTGTCCTAGAAGACTTGTAAAGTTTGAGTCACAAATCTTTTTCCTTGGTGACCTCAAGAGTAAAGTCATTAACCAGATCCGCTTGTTGAGGGTTAGAACCCGGTGGAGGCTTATTTAGGTTGAGGAGAGTACATTATTTATTCTCAGTTAATGTCAGGACGCGCCCAGACATGAAAATGAGCACATGAGTAGAAAGTGACGCGTCTCCAAGTTCAACATCGGTGCGACACGTTTCGGATAGCAGGTGCGTTGGCGGAACTCACCAAAAACGGCTTAGCAAAATAAGACCAGTGGAGTGTGGCTGAAATTGTTCATGACCGGAACACCGCCATTGGCTATACAGAACGAATAAGTGAACGACCATATTTGGCCATTTAGTCATCCTATATTATACGCAGACGCTCTGTATGTCTTGTCCTGACAATACACCGTGTCCCGAGTTCTCAGTCTTCTCCCTATCGCGTAGTCTGGCAGGCTCAGTGCAGGCGTAACCAATAGACGTTCAGCGACGATACATCATTTAGCCTTCACTGGAGCGACTCGCACGGGATCCTTAGCCCAGTAACAACATCTCACTGAAAATAGTCTACAGGACCTGTCGAAAGTTAACAAATGTCAACATCTGTCCACAGCCGTTCAACTACTGAATAATTATCTGAAAGGTTTTTACGCGTTTTGATTAGTGCAGTATGTTCCTTGTGGTGTAGGACATTCCGTAAAACACCAAAATTGCGACCAAATAGTTGCCCAGTGGATTTCAAACGTGCGCAAGGCTACCTGACTGGGAAGTCCTGACTGGCGGGTCAATCGATCGTCACAACCAGGACAGTTATTGGGTTGTCGTTCGATTAGTCGGGCACACCAATCACATCGCTCAAGTGTGAACACGTTCGCCCGTTCAGACATGATAATTCAGATGCATTTAACGTGCGTTGGTGGAGTAGTGGTTACACACTCGCCTCGCATGTCAGTTGTCCGGAGTTCGAACCCCGGCGCGGCCATTGGATACGCACTGCTGATGAGCTCTAATAAGAGCGAAACTCGAGTCGAGTGCTTCCCTTTGATGTGGACTCACCGGAATAATTACGCCAGAACAAGAGAAGGCCGTTCAAACGAGAGTGGTGTGACTACGTACATTCATAGAACCTGACTGTCTATCTGATAGCTGTTTATTGTGGCGAAATATTTCCCAACCACGTTACATAACTACGGGCTTTTGTGTGCTAATTTGGTCTGTGATAATCTTACTACATGGCGATCAGTACTGTTACTTTATTTGGTTTCGATGATCGCACTCGTCAAGTTGCTCAAACTTCGGTTTGTTCCACTTCATTTTTCCTGAGTGTTGCATTTGCACATTCGTTCTAGACAACCGTGTGAATAGCAATCGGGCAGAAACTGAACAGACAAAACGTGTGCTCTCGAGAGACTGCGGTAAAACCGGACACCAGTCGACTTGTGGCAAGAGAGAGAGCGGATGTGAATGAAACTGGTTATACATGCCATCGAATTCATCAACTCAACAGTGACAGTTACATGACGTTAGGTTTGGGTATTCGATCCGGCCTCTAATGGCCTCCCCCGACTCGAATACCTTGTTGCGCTGTTCACTGTAGTAGTCAATATGCAATGACTTCGAAGACTTCCTCAGGTTTTTTCATCAGCGTCAAAAAAGCAAGACAGTCTCTGCCGAAATTGAGTCTTTTGATTGGGAGTGTTTGGTTTGGAAGAGGTCAATTTCGACTAATCTGGAAGCCGTCTGCTCGCGTCATTTCCGCGTGGAAATACACGAATGAGTCCACTTGGCTCTGGCAAAAATATGGAGCAGTGCCTGAACCCTGTCGTAATCGAGTCTCTTGGAGATGTTCTCAGCACCAACCTTATCTAGTAGCACCGGTCAACTGGTGTTTTTTACAATCCCTAGAAAGCACGTTCAAAAGTGGTCACTCCACGATCGCAGAGTTCCCATGATCTATGAAAGTAAGTAATGACTAACTGGAATTTCGTCCCCACACTTGTAGAACAAGTTGAGGGCAGTTTTCAGGCCAAAACGTTCATTCCCGTTCCAGGCGTATTTGGTAAAGTTTCGTTCTGTGCCAATACATGAAGAGCATATAACAAGAGACAGTTTACTTGAACGCCTGGATGAATTCACAGGAGAGGTGGTGTCCTTTCAGAAATGATCGGTTTCTCAAAACAAAACCAAAGTAGGACGTCGAGAGCACTGAACAAGCCATTTATAGAGAAAGAGGACGAGGATTTAAAGGTAACCACTGTGGACGGCGACAATAAAGGCGCTACTGGACTCCAACATGGCAAACGCAGCTGGTCGAAGCGTTGCACACGTTACAGAAAAAAGACTGATCTCAAAACTTACTGTTTTTGGCAACAACTTCTTCACGTGAAGATGTCGAGCTCTCCCAAGCCTCTCCAGTCATCCCGTCAAAGTCTCACAAGGTGTATTGCTGTCATAAGTGAGAAAGTGGTAAAAAGGCGGTTCATATTCAGAAGATAATGAAACATAAAATTAGTAAATTAGAGCAACAAAGGGACTACTTAATACAACACTAGAAACGGAAAGGCAAACAGGAGGAAACAGAAGACTCACCTTAAAAGCATCACCTAGTACATTTCCAGTCCAACTCAAATGAATCTTCAGGCATTGGAAACAAATCAAATTCGGGCACCAACGCACTCACACACACAGACAAATTCCTGAAGCGTCAGGTGTTTCCCAGAATATTGGCTCTTAGTGGATAGGGTGTGTGATGCAGTGGACCTAGAATGGATATGTAGGAACTCGACATAACCGCCAGAAGAATCGCGAAGAACTCGCTCTCTCACTCTGTTAATCGTCAAAACTCAAGTCCCGATTGTTCAATTTATCAGCAGTTGTTACCTCGGGGCATACAACTTGGTTGTTCGGACAACTCCTAGAAGACAGAACTTCGCCCAAGAGCTGTAAGGGTATGACCATTATTTTAAAATAGTGGCCACTTTGGAGGACAAAAAACCACCAGGTAATTCTGACGAACATACCTTATAACGGAACAGGAATAGTAGTTTGTAATACACTACTCATAAGTTTGCTAAAAATTCGTCAACAGCCCACGACCGGTTTCACCCTTCTTGGGGCTCATCAGGTAGGCACAGTCCCCGGGTTTCCGTCAACCTTATGTTCTAATTGGAACCAAACTGCACGAAAATAGCGAATATACACTCATTTGCAAACTAATTTGGTTTTTCGAGAGACGCACCTGGAACCCGAGTGATTCTCTTGTTTGTGATGTTCTCAGGCAATAAGCTGCACTAGGTAGTAGTAGTTCTCGAAAGACAAAGCCATAACCTCTGGTTAACAGTTTGCTCAATCCGGTGCAACACGATGTCGTAGAGGAAGGTCTTTCCTGTTCAACTTTCTGCTTGTGCTAGACCACATAACGAAGAAGAATGGGTTGAGATGGGATAGGCGGATTTCAAGAGAGCACTTGATTTGGTCAAGGAGCGTTCTCCACCAGACAGACTGAGGGCTTCTGGCGTTACGAACTTGTTTGTTTGAGTGATCAGTTTTGCGAGGTCCAAAGACATGACAGCTAGGAAGAAAATATAGGAATCACCCCCTGTTACAAGTGCAGTCATGCAGAGCTCAAAGCTAGATTCTGTAGTTTCCCTCGCATTGATCCATAATCTCATGGTTAAAACAGAGTAGTGATCTTGTTTTTTTTGTGGATAACGCAAAGGCAATAGGTTTACTGCTCGACTGCTCAACGCTTCAGAAAGATCGTCCCATTGTAAAGAAGTAACCTAGGGACTGGGTTCCTCCACCGAACAAATCCTAGTTCGAACTTGTAGTCTCATGCGCTGATGGGTAACAAACCCCAAAGATCACTATTGATTGGAGATTCAAGCCAGATGCGCTTCAGAAACCTCAAAAAGCTCCTTCCAACCGAAGGATGTGGTCAACAGGGCCGGCTTTGATCCGCCCCAACTGAGAACGTCATGTGGCTGGAGGCGTTGTTCGTATGAAGGAAAGGACTTATCAGAAGGCATTGCGGATATTGAGAAACGCAAGGCATGGAGAACAGCAGTCGAAATATACAAGATGGGTTTTAGTTGGTCAGATATACAGGTGAAATAGCTGGTACACTGGAAGAGTGGGAACGAAATCAGAGGCTGTGCAGATGAACTAAGGGAATCATTCTGTTTTTCAAATACAATTATCTAATGTGACGGATTCCCAGTGCTGCATCATTTGCTGTCTTTAGAAAACGATGAGTGATAAACTACTTGCTTTTCTGAACTTTTAAGAACTTCGATAGTATGTTTGGGTGACGGGACAGAAAGTTGACATGTGGTAGCGAGATACACTCATTGCAAACTAATTTGGTTTTACGAGAGAGTCACCTGAAACCCAGCTGCCTGATGAGCCCCAAGAAGGGCGAAACCGATCGTGGGCTGTCAGTTTTCAGCAACCTTATGAGTAGTGTATTACGTCTATAATATAAATTCCCTTTTAGAACGAGGTATTGTGTCTATCGAGAGCGTGAAGCCTGGGAAAATCAAGTACGACCGTCGGCGTCTCTTGCAAAATCAAATTAGTTTGCAAATGAGTGCATTTTGCTAAGTTCATGCAACTTGGTTTCAACTGGAACACAGGATTGAAGGGTTCTCGAGGACTGCACCTACCTGATGGGCCCCAAGAAGGGCGAAACCTGTTGTGGGCTGTCTTTGAATTTTCAGCAACTTTATGAGTAGTGCATTACGGGTGGATAAGTGATACTTCATCCAAATCCTTTTGTTATCTTATAATTCTACTGAAATCTGTGGTTTGGTAAGCGATTGCCCAATTCTGTTTGACTCATAATGGCGCTTACTTCAGGGTTCATTCCCCGTCGCAGTGATATGCAGTCCTTTACATGTTACAAGCCATTCTGTGCATAGTGTTGCATTACGTTCACTAGGATGGTTTGCTCCATGATCACAGTCTCAGCTTTCGCCAGTGTTTCTATTGAGAGATGCGATTTTCGGGAGAAAAAGTCTGGGGTTGACGACAGAGAAGCTCGTGCTTTCACTGGATCAATCTATATGTGTAGTGGAACAACTAGTAAATCAAAAGCACACCAGATCCACTCTTACTGATTCAAACAAACGCCCCCAATCTGAACTGGTCGTGCTGGATAAAGTTTCGTGGTCCTAAACTGAAATTCCCTATTTCCAATCCATATGTAGGCGGAAACCATTTCGAATTTATTGCAAGATTGTACGGAATTTTCCAGTTTCCTTTCTAATCTTTGACCTTATATTGTGTTCACCCCAGTTGTGACTATCCACGTCCCTATCGTTTCTCTCTGGCCGGATTTGAGATTAGAACTGCTTGGCCAAGTAGCCAATTTCCTCTCAGTATAGCATCAACCTCGTCTCATCCCTCAGAATATCATGTTCATTCGTGTGCCCCGGACATCATAAGCTGGTGAACTAAGTAATACTGGGGTTGTGGTTGCGACCACAACTCAGTCGACCAATCACTTGGTGGCACCGTCAACTTCCCCTTTCATCTTAAACCCTGCCGTGTTGCAGAGCGTTTAAATTAGTTTGACCAAAGTTCAAATGCTACGTCGTTTGTAAAGGTTTCGGTGGTAGCTGAGGTAGTTCAGAATGTGGTCTACATCAGTCTCTTTAATGAATTATTAGGTTTATATTCATCTGCGTGCTGTTCTAGGGTAGTCAGTCTTTTGTCCTCCACTGCTCCTGTAAAGTGGATACAGATACCTTTCTTTCTGTACATCGTCTGTAATGGCTTGAATGTTCACAAGTCCAGCCTTTGTCTATGAATTTTTGTTTTGCTTACTCAGCATTAGGGTCCGATGTTGGGATCTTTTACTCAGTTGCTCGCGGTGATAACCAGAAATGAGCTAAGCCATCGGGGAGGAAGCCTACCAACAGTTGAAAGATTTTAAGCCTCCCGTCCTGGCTTTCAAAACCAGTGGGAAACCGAGAGGAAATTCTCTAAAATGATGAAGTTTTTCATGTCATTACCTTCATAAATACCGAATGTGGTCCGAAATCTGAATTTTTTAATATGAAGCAACGTATTTTCCTAGTACGGAAGGTTACTTGTGAATTACAAGTAAACCCCCCGCGTTTTAACAATACTTTTAGGGCTATATTTTGTCATGAAAGCATTCTTTGGGGGCGATTTATGCGTATTTGCGCAAACGTGTTTCACGCTTTCACGCTATAACGACCTGACCTTAGTTGCTGTTTGACGAAATTAGCATTCAACTTGCACACGGTTCGTCCACCAACGGGCTAGGCACTTTTAAGTAGACGGTTTACAAGACAGCACTTGACAAACATGGTCAGGAAGCAAGAGGGTGGTGCTTATTGATTTTTTCCCAGGGCGATGATTACTGCAATTACGAGTAGACGCACCCAACATTGACGCGTATTTGAAGATATGATGAAATTTCCCGGTCGATCAACACGACGAGCAATGGATATCTAAATTGATTCTCTCGTTCAGCTACTGAAGTTTTGTGAGTAGTTCGGCAATTAGCTTGTGAATTTTTCGTCACCACACTATCAGTACGCGTTGAAAGCGTCAGTGGCACTCTAAAGTGGTTGGACAGCGCTGTTTATGTCATGATGTTCCCTCGAGTGGTGATGAAACGGTTGCGAGCCTTCATCTTAGGTCGGCGAACGTACCAACGGCCACATGATCAACCAGAAATGAACGCATGCGGGTTACAAATAATCCTGAAGTAGCCCATGGTGAATTCACCCGATATTTCGGTGCATTTATGCCTCAAAACGCTGGCAATCCACCATTCTGAGCATCCTTGGATGCATTTTTAGGTGTACACTGCCACACTTAACTAATAGATCGTTTTAACTTGTTGGTTCTGGTGAAACGAGTACGTGAATACGCACACATTGGTGAGTCGTATTCCGTAATGTGTGAGCTGGGCATAAACCTGGCTGCTCACAGGGTTCTCCTTGTACTCGAAGCACAATTAGTTTGTGAGAAAGCTTGTCCGGAGCAAACACGATACGAAAGTTTAATTTGGTTGAGAGAAATAAACGTTTGGAAGATGAACCAACACAAAAATCATACAAGTGTACACCATCAGGTGACTTATCAACCAGATGGGTAACACTGACGAACGAGCAGGTCTGGAAATAAAGCGCCCCGAAACGGGCGGTTAAATAAATGTCATCAAAATGATGGTATACTAGGATGGCCAACGATTGGAAACACCAAAAAAATGCTATGCTGACAATGTATAAGAATCTGTTTCTGGCACCCTAAAGTGGTTGGACGGCACTGTGTATATCACTGAGGAAGAAGTTTAGTAACTGGTATGGGAAAACAGGCAATAAAAGATTCCACACCCCGGCCTCTCTGGAAACGTGGAAATCAACGGCTTGCCAGTAGCTCTCCCGCGTTTCAAAGTCTGGTTTCGAACTACTCAAGCCTAAACAAGGTTCCCGTCCTCGAGAAATACACCGATTTGCAAATCAATGGGTTTTTCACGAGAGACTCAACTGAAACTCTCGTTTATGATATTCTACAACTGAATGTGCTGCACACAGGCCGCCTCATGATTCACTATATTCCAGGTTCACGGAAACTCGGGGACTGCGCCTACCTGATGAGCCCCAAGCGGAAAGGCGAAACCGGTCGTGGGCTGTAGAAGAGTTTTCAGCAACCTTGTGAGCAGTTTCCTTTATGAAGGTTCCCGTTCGTTCCTAGATCAGATCACTTCCACACAGCTACGATGGATTTCATGAATTACCAACTTTAAGTAGTTACAAACTTTTGGACAGGAAAGTAAACGTCTCATATGCGAGAAGGTTTAAAAAACTGAATGTTCTTCTTGCAGTCTCATGGGTAATCATTGATTTTTATACAAGTCCAAGCGAACACTGCAAAGCATCTCCACAAGATTTGCAATAGACTTCACCTCCCGTTAAAAGCTGGGAGGACCGCACACTACTTTCACATCTCATCAGTAGTATACTCCGGTACACTATGAGGGTTGAAGTATGGGCATGAGATAGGATATTCGTCAATAATATGCGAACTATCTTAATGAGGAAATTCTGACAAAATGAGTAGAAGCCGCCTATAGATTATACAATGAGCAAACAGATGCCGGGGCTAATAGCTCTGCGCAACGTCCTTTCTCACAGTGCGAGTTTTGAGTCTTAACGTCCTCAATTTCTGGGAAGGTTGTCCATTTGGAGCTTAGTCCGGGGTGGTGGCAGGTCTCCAGAGTTAGGCCGTGGGTGCCCAAGGCCGAAATGTTTGCACGAACAACAGCCCCGTTGATACTATTACTTTCCATAATCCTGTATAGATACTAAGCAATTGTCCGTTCCTAAAGTATAACACATTAAGCCTATGGAGGAAAATGTTGGTAGCTCAGGTAGCGTAGGTGGTGGTCTTTGGCTTGTTCGCTGAGCTGGACAATTTGATTGCAAACGTTTCATCACCAATCGAGGTGACATCATCAGTGCGTTATTGTGGAGCGTAGGAGTGCGTAGAGGTGGGTTGGTGGCTGTGCGTTGGGTAGTGTTGTGCGTGTTAATATACGTGCTGCTAGCAGAAAATGACCTTTGATTGCGATTAGTTGCTTGGAAAACGCAGAAATTTCGGCATACGGAGGCACGAGACACGGAAGAGAATTTCTGGGAGCATGGTACTCCACGGCAGATTCGATCAACCGGTGCATCGAACTGGACCCAATTTACGCGCCCCCATGTGCAAAAGACCAACATCTCAACCGGAAAACTCAAGGAGGATCGAATATTGAACTCACAAACAACGAAACAATGAACTCCTTGGAGGTAAGTCAATAAAGATCACAACCCGGGAGTGAAAAGGACAAAGGTTACTTTAGCATCGACCAGATTATGACGGCAGGGGATACCAAGCTCAGAGGTCACGTGGGCATCGGCGAATGAGGACACAGGACAACGAAGCAACCAATGGAATCGCCCGGCCGAACAACTAATCGCGATCAAAGGTCATCCTCTGCTAGCAGCACGTATATTAACACGCGCACAACACTACCCAACGCACAACCACCAACCCACCGCTACGCAGTACTACGCTCCTCAATAACGCACTGATGATGTCACCTCGATTGGTGATGAAACGTTTGCAATCAAATTGCCCAGCTCATCGAACAAGCCAACGACCACATTAAGCCTACCTCCTCATGGGACAGAATTTAAAACTGGAACGTCTGAAAAAATTTCTTCCGTTTGTTGTGAATGTCATTCAGCTTATAAAACGAGTCAAAAGCTCAATTTATCATTTGAGGCCCTTGTTTCTCTTCGCAGCGCCTCATGTTGTCCGCAGAAAAAAAGCAGAAAAATTGCCGTTGTCAGTCTTTTATGTGTATGCAAATGGATTACCACTTTTTCACAGGTTTGTTCTACAATCAGGCATCTTGATGTAAACTTAATGTCTCACAAGTTATTATTAGCGTTCAGAGGGGAAACCTTTCTTTTGACAAGCTACAATCTCTCACAGGCACAACTTCGTTCTTGCTTGTCAAGGTGACTAAATCTCTCGTGCAACATTTCGAATGAATGGCGGTGTTAAAGTACGTTTTGCGCGTGAATGGTAAAACCGAATGCCTGGAAACATTGCAAACGAGAGATTCATCTGGGTTCTAGGTGAGCCCCCCGCAGAAGGAAATTAGTTCGCGAATGAGTGTATAATCGTTAATTTCGTGCAATTTGGCTTCAAGTAAAACATAATGTTGACGGAAACTCATGGACTGCAAATCAAGTTATTTTGACGTGTCTGTATCGAAGCTCTGTGAAGAAGGAGGCCGTCAAAGTGAAGACGGGTCATCACATGGAGGGTGGGCAACACCAAAAATTCCGGAAACTGGTAACACTACGACAGCACCTATATATAGGACGCAACTGAAGGAGTTAACACAGATCAGGAAATTTAGGACGGGTTGAACCACTGGTTTGCCCGTTTGTTTGACAAATTTTCGATAGCTTAGGGGGTCCAGGCGTTTACGAGTCATCTAAAAACCATCCGCATAAAAATATTTCTCTCCGACTGGATAATTATGTAGAGTTATTTACACGAAAAGTAGTACCGATTTCTCTTTGAATTTTCATTGCATACGTGTGCGTGAGGTCCCATTGTTAGTGTAACCAGTATTTTGTAATTTAAAGTGCTACTTTATTTCACAATAATAGAGATCGGGGATTTCGATCCCAATAAATATTTTCAAATTAAAGCATATTTATTTGTAAGGTTGCTGAAAATTCTTAGACAGCCCACGACCGGTTTCGCCCTTCTTGATGCTCATCAGGTAGGCGCAGTCCCCGGGGTTTCGATTCTTAGACAGCCCACGACCGGTTTCGCCCTTCTTGATGCTCATCAGGTAGGCGCAGTCCCCGGGTTTTCGTCAACCTTATGTTCTACTTGAATTCAAATTGCACATAATTAGCAAATATACACTCATTTGCAAGCTAATTTGGCTTTTCGAGAGACTCGCCTGGAGCGCAACTGAATCTCTCGTTTGTGATGTGTCGCGATATCTCGAACATCGTATAGACTTAAACCTGGTACAGCACATTCAGTTACCTGGAAATATTACAGACGAGAGATTTAGCTGGCTTCCATGTAAGTCTCTCGAAAAAAAAATTTACTTGAAATTGAGTCAATCTATACTTAACGTATAGATAACAATAGTGCAAAAAATGCGATGCTTTTTCTTAGAGAGTTAATATTAAGCACATATTTGAGTTTTGTTTGTTAAGCTTATTGATTGAACCACGGAATTATTAACATTATGTTGTAAAAACTTTACTTGATTCATGATATGCATCCCACCCCTATTCGCTACACATGAGACTGCTCATCAATCAATATGACTGACTGCAGATGTACTTCCTTCACATCAGGACAAAACTCTCAACTGTTTTCATCCATTTCATTAGATCGTGGCTTCATAAAAGCGACCAGCAGAAAACGGGATACATACGTTCGCAAAGAACGCGATGCTTTACACACAGTCTGTCTGGCTTATTTTCGGTAGGCTTTCTCCTAAGATATCTAAGGAGGCTATCTGCACACCCGATTCCACGAAATATTCTTTAGCTTGCTGTAGTGTTCCATTCATATTGGTGTGAGCGTTTTGAAAGTTATGTTTGTGAAATGTACGGATATATATCCCCTCATAGTTGCTTCGTTCTGATGACGAACTTCTCCACAAGGCACTCAGACTGATACAATAACATTCGGTTGTAGTTACGAACTACTATTTACCGCCGAGTAGCTTGTGTCGATTGCACTTTGTGGATGGCTGCTATCGTCCTCCACAAATCCACAATATTAGGCTAGTGATTTGGCTGACTGGGGAATATGCGAAAACGTGGGTTGGGTTTGCATTATTATTGTACCGGCTGCATGAAACCAAATTTACCATAAAAACATACACCTGGTAGAATGAACATTAAGTACAAGTGCCTTATATCGCGACCACCACCTGTGGTCAGAATATACGCCAATGAAATCAATGTCGATACCTGATTCGCTAGAAGCAGCCTAAAGCCGATCAGGGTGTTGGACATATAAGTCGCACTCAACCGGAAAATGTGAGGTGGATTAGCGGATGTTTCACTGAAGATTTCAGTCACCAAGTCTCCGACCTGAAAAATGATTTCATTTGGAAAATGAAATAATTCTGCCAGCAGATATTACTTTAAGAGGCATTAACCATATACAACAATATGGGTGACAGAGTTACTCACTGCTTACGTTTGTTTACCAGGAAGTTTTGTCCACTCGCATAAATGGCCGTTTCTGTCTGCTAACGACATTGGAATACGGAACATTTCGTTTTTTAACCATGTTTTATTTTCTCGAGATCATCCTGAAACGGGTTTTAATGTCTTCAGACATTCGAAGACTGCCTTTTCTGTAGAAAATTGAATGATCGAAATATATAAATGTTGGTCGGGTTGGGTATCAAGTTTCTCCCACCATCAGGGGAAATATAGTGAAGGGAATGTGCTTGCAGAGTTGGGTGATTTCTACCATTAAAAATAGTAAGCGGAAGCGCTGTGACGACCACCGTGGTGGCTGCGGCATTGTCAGTGATCTCTGGTCCTATTCTCCGAAGGCTTGCTGACCACGTCACAGACAGATCCGTCAGGCTGGGGGTTCTCGGAAAAATGATTCCCCACCAGAATCTGGAACATCAGCACTGCTATGAGCAGTCAAAAATTTCAGTCTTTCTAGGCTTGAAGTCTGACTGCTACCCTTGAAAGGAAGAAGGCCTTCGCTGCGGAGTTGTTTATCAGAAAATGCCAACTGAACGGTTACAGACAACTGGATAGGTGGAAAAACTCTCATATGCATCTTGTTCACAAAAAACTGATCATCCATCTTCTCCCTGAACGCGTCTTCCTGAAATTTCCTGGATATTCATTGACTGTTACTCAAGTGCTACAGAGTGACTTCACAAATACCATGATAGGTCTCACTTTTCAAGAGACGCGAAGCGGATTTACGAGGAGACATACTACTCGCACGTTGCCCTCACCGATACACCCTGAGGACCGTCAGGAATTACGACAGTATCTGTGGAGCAAAAGTGTCCCACTTAAATAAATGACACTCCTTAAGGCGCTGTACTCCTTGGTGGTGAACTCAGAGACCGCATTGGCGTTTTCTCGCTTATTTATCCATGTGATATTTAGTGTGTGGTCAGGTAGAGATTGAGAAGTTTAGCGGATCTTGTCTCTCCAGCCTTAATCGGAAATTTACGGTCTATATAAATATTCAGTGAAGGAATTGACAGATGTACAGTTGAGGAGCTTACATTATTTGACCAACATCGCTGCGTCTTCAGGCCATCGGAAATGTTTCCCGCACTGCTGGCTGAATACAGAGATACAGTGAGACATTTCAGCTTCACCCACATTTCCCCTAGGAGATTAATTCCTCGCAGACCGAAATCAACTTTATTCTCTGGCTAAGTTTACAGGTTAACGGGATACTTGAACCTTGGCTTCTTTTTCACCACGACCAACAATGGTGATCCTTTCGAGATCTCCAAGTCTCTTCAATGTTCTGTCAGTCTTCGACAAATACATTCATTGGCAAATCAGTTTGGTTTTCACGGGAGACTCAACTGAATATCTCGTTCATGGTACTCATCAACTGAGTGTGTTTTGTGTCCTATGTTCCAGTTGAAACGATAATCGAAATGTCACAGTATATATTCATATAAATTTGTGATTTAGTTGAGTTACCCAGGAAAACCAAATTGATTGGCAAATGGGTGTGTTTGTCAAAGTCAGTCCAATTTGGGCTGAGGAAGAACATATTGTTGACGGAATCTCGGGGACTGCGCCTACCTGATGAGCCTCAAGAAAGGCGAAACCGGTCGTGTGCTAATGAAGAGTTTTCACCAACCTTATGATTAGTTTTCATTGATCTGGTTCGGAGGTCCGTTTCCATCATTGTCTCCTAGGCAGCAATATGTATTAGTATCTTTAAATCTGGGCCATCCCGAATCGTTGTGAAATGTCCCTTTTTGTTAAACATTTTATTTTTTTCTTCAGACAATTCAATGCCTATTCTTTATTCGAACAAATCCACAAAGTTCTGTCAGGAGTCTCCCCAGTGAGTGTATTTTTCAGTATCGCCATCCGTTATGACCACCACTAGTACGGTGAAGCAATCTAGCAAGAAAATGACACTTATGTGAATTTACTGAACAGCACAACTCGCAGTACTGATTCCTGTGAATTAAAAAAATCTGTGACGTGTTTTGGCATAGTGAGTTCACTAACGAGCTGACGTTGTTGGTATCTGCTTCGTAACGCAAATAGACAAAATCTATATATGATTACTCTTAGCATAGTGCAGTTGTCTATAAAGGTTTTCAGGTAGAATGGTAGGATGACTATCACCATGGTCAAAATGACTTAAAAAAGGATCTGCTGGAATGATAAGCATGCTTTTTTGTTAATCTTGGTGAACTTTTAGTTAGCAGAAGACTAGGTAAAGGCGTTCAAACTCCTCGAAATTACAGCAGTTTCTGTCTTCGAGGCATATGCTGAGTACTGGGATTGGTTGACCCCCGAATCGGACCTGCCTAGTCGAAGCAACCGAAGTGTGTACAGGGAGCAGAAAAGGATGCTACGTGTAAGTAAACGTGACCGGTAAAAGGTCGGTGTACAGACGCGGAGATTCCAGTCAGACTTAGCATGGTGGTTTAGTAGGTAGCAGTGAAACTACTTCCGTTATATTCGGGTTTCTAAAATTCGTCAGTTGAGTTTATCAGGTCGCCGTGCAGTATCACAGTTCTTCGCAGTAGGAATTTGATCCGCACTACGCTACTCAGACGATACTCTATTGCCCGAAGGTGAGAGCGGTTGTTCTTCGAGTGTGACAGGCGGCTCAAGAGTGTGATGAAGGCAAAACAGTTACGCACAGTTTTTTCCAAACTCTCGCAGAGAACTCTCTCTTACGCGCTCTGCACAGACTAATTTAAAATAAAGCCACACAGGTATATTCGGCGAGATACCGACCGGAAAGCCTGAACACATGTTTTTAATTCTTTCAGGATGTAATAACTCCTCTGACTGCTTGAGGATATCTTCTTTGTGAATGGCCGCTTGAGGGAAATCTCATTTTGTAACTTTTGATTTCGTATGCAAAACACCAGTCCAGGAATTCTCGATGTTTTGTACTGGCTTGTACTAACCACACAATTTCACTTAGCTGTACGAATCAACCCTCTTCGAATGGTTTCAGAGCACTGTTCTTCGATTCCGAGGGATGAAACCGAAAGGTAGAAGAACTATGTGACCCCCAATCCCACCAAAGTTACGGACCACCTTGTCGAACTGTCTGACTCGTTTGCTATAAATGAACAGGCTCCCAGTACTCAACAGAGATCAGTTACAATTCGATCTTAACTGTAGCGGGTTAGACAATAACCAGAGACAAGAATTCACTTTTCTACGGTCACCATTTTGTCACTGATTAGTAGAAGGGTGCGAATCAACCACAAATTTACCGAAGTCATGTTACGTGGCTTCTTTCTAGCTGAAAATTGTTTGTGCTTCCTGATTTATTTTCAGTACTGGCATATGCCTGTGGAGATATTATAGAAAATAACTGCGTTGTGATGCACATATTGAAAATTCTCTTAAAAACAAGTTACTGCGCCTCATATTACCCTTTCCGTCAACTCTATTTATTCATCGGCAATCTGTCAATCAAATCAATTTCTAATTCACAAAGAGTAGGCACGAACTGGGACATCCGAAAATTGAAGGGTATTGTAAAACGATTGTTCGGATTCAGTGTGTTGTGAAATCACCCGTAAACTGTCAGTCATGTTTTAACTTTGTCAAAATGTTACGTCAGACTGGCTAGAAAATTCTGTCATTTCCTATGTAGGTTGCTAACAGATACTCGGTGGATTTCCATCCATGTGATGAATAAAACGCGCCTTCGGGAAATGAGCTTGATTCACACCACTGTCGCAGTAAATCAGCGGCAGATTGCCAATTGTTTTTGCCGTATTTCTTTTGTCATACTTTAAGGTATTTGTGTCCTTTTCATGAAGGAATCTACTCACAAGGTTGCCGAAAACTCTTCGGCAGCCCACGACCGGTTTTGCCCTTCTTGGGGCTCACCATGTAGGCGCAGTCTCCAAGTTTCCGTCAACCTCACGCTCTAATTGAATCTTTTTAAACTCTTAAATACAACATTCTGAGACGCAGATAACAGCCGGTTTAACGCGTTTGTGTTCGATTTGCTGTCCAAACGGAATGACCACATTCGGCAGATACAGCCGCAAAATTTTCATGCAAAAAATCCATTGATGAGTGGCGAATGTCAGCATTGGGAATAAAATGACGGGAGCATGACGGACGGATTTTTTCAATCTTTATTTGCTCGTTGGTCCCCAGATGGTATTGCCCATACCGGTCATCTTCATTTTTAATGAAAGCAGAGGAGACCGAAACAGGTTTAAAAATATACTTGCATGTGTGTCAAAACTTAGCTCAGTTCTGACTACGCATGGCATGTTCGAAATGCCTTGTTGTGGACCACAGTCTATTGAATGCCTTCTTATTACCATGAACCCCGGTCTAGATAGCCGCTCGATAGCTTGATACGCCTGGCCAAACCAGAAAAATTCAATGAACGTGCGAACCGGCTGCTCTATTGATCATTGTCGCGTACAAGGGGGTCAAGAGGGCACCTGTCAAGGACGAGTGAATTAAAACCAGTTAAATCTGTCTCAACGAAAAACGGTTATTCCACCGGCAGTTGTGTAGTCCAGTTACGTTCGGAGCTGGTTGTCTAATATGCGTTTAACGTTATTTGATCCTCAAGGATACGTTGCTACTTACCGTGCTTCGGTTCTGAAGACTTTACGCAGCGATGGACTCTTCCCAAAAAAACATTTCTCTAATTCTGTCATTTGGAATGGCAGCGGAATTTGACCACTTGAGGATCAACTACGTTGTCCACACTCGTCAGCAAAGTTGGGCAGCTGCCGATATGACGAACGCGCAGGCATGTGGGATGTACTTTGCTCAGTTGAACATATTTGTTGAAACGATAGTGGATCATGACGCCGGCTTGAAAACCTTACGAAATGTTTATAAGTCAATGTTGGTTGTCCTTTTCCAGCAACGCTCACCCCAGTTATGAAGTCGCCAGTTGTAAAACAGTTTTCAAACCCATTCTATGGTGACTATTGGGTTATCCTCTAATTTTGTAAAAGGTACAACAATTTTTTCACCATCCGATTATGGTTTGAACTTTAATAAATTTGGTTGAATGTGCCTACCCTTCGGAGTTCTTGTGCGATCTGACCACCGAGAGACTCATCCCCCGTTTGTGATGTTTTCAGGAAACTGAATGTGCTGAACCAGGCCGCCTCGTGTTTCAGTCGCTACAACATTCGAGATATCGCGATACACATATATTTGTAATGCACTAAGATTGGTGACGAAATTTCAGCAGCCCTATGAGTAGTGCATTACAAATATATGGAATGTTTTGGTTTTCCTGGATCAAGCACTTCAGTCTAACGAAAGGATTATCTCAAAGTGCTCGAAACTCCTGCAAGAAACTGAAGAATTAACATGGAAACTGTTTCGGCTTTCGGTCACCAAACCATGTGCCATTGTTCTTCAACCAGTGCGCACGGGATCACGGTGCAGCTCTTCGGAGCAGCGGTCCAGAAACCCCTGGAGAAAATTATATATTGTCTAACGTACATAAAGACGAAGAGCATCAGAATACAACTTTGGGAAAAGGTAAAATTCCTGCAATGCAGAACAAGCTTCAGTACCGAGGAGGGACAAGTCACGATGTACTGACGGAGGAGATCGTTTTCAAAATTTTTGGTTATGGATAACGCAGAACGAGGACTAGAGGTTCAACAGAGAGCAGTATCCGCCCAAACAATCAGTCAGTATCGAAACTCATCGTCCCTCGAACGAAAGGGTAATAACGTCGCCGCATCACTGCACAAAAATTTTCTGATGTTGTCACCGTGAATAAGGATCGCGATTACTAACCGAACAGTCACGTCTGCAAGCTGCCCCCTGTATAGCAAACAACCGCACTTCTTCCAAGTTAGCAAATCATCGTCCGATCATCATCACGATCTGAAAGATGAAAGAAGTCGAAAACTAGCTTATCACGATGGCTAGCAATGGCTTAGCAGTGTGGCCAAGCGATTGCTGGCTCCAGGTGATTAACCTGTTTACACTTTTGAATGGCTAACCTTCATGCTACTTTTAATTGAGTTATATTCAACGGAAAATTGATGTTATATAAATGTGTTCTTTTCCCAAATCTTCATGAGTTTATATATGTTTTAGACTTTCCTTTGACAGCCTACTCATGCATAGATGGTCTTTGAAACTTAGACTGTTTTTTTCCATGTCAATCAGTTTACTCGGAAGTCTTTTGGAACTCTGTGCTGTCAAACACTTAAGCTGTTTCGTCATGCAACAGTTGAATGCAGTTGGTATAGCGGGACTGGATTTATGCAAACCATGCCACCGCAAGAACTACCTTCGATTTCCAAACGGAGGTACCATTAGAACGATCCCGTTTTTTTGGATTATGTTTACTCTATCAGATTCCTCAAGGAATTCTTCTTCCAAAATGAAGTCTCACTTTTCCCAGATCAGAGTATGGGTAAGGTTTAGAGCCTCTATCTTTGATTGGTTAGCGAAGGCTAGCATTGAACAGCTCGCTGTTCAAAGATAGGAAATATGGTTTGGTTTCCACTCCCCACACTTCTGGCATATGACGATTAACTGGGGTGGAAATGGTGTTTATTTAGAACATTGTTTTTTCCACTTCAACAATGGCTACAACTCGATCCAACTCTTAAAGTACATGTTCACATCTAAGGAGAAGCTGGGCACGGAACAGCTGAGATCCTGGGGGGACATCGAAGTTACCTTCTTCTCCATTCCAAAGGATGGTTGGTAAAGCGAAGGGAGCCTGATTTGACCCTAGGACAACATGGGTCCAAAACATATAGAACCCATCTGAAACGGTACTTCCCTGGTAGTTTGTCACAAAAGTTATTCAATTTTCACTTTACACCGGCGCGCTAGTAACAGAGCCTAATTTTTCAGGAAAAATAACAGGAATTGGTTAGACAAACCCGCGAGTCGGGAAGTGAATGCCCCTCAGTGGGGTTTTTGGTCTCAAGTTTGTGGTGCACCTAAGTTCACTTGATTGTATTTCCCTCAAAAAATCAGATCCGAAGGACGTAGAAGAATTGTAATAAATAAGTAACGCCCCTAATTTGGTGATTCCTACTAGGGAGCAAAAGATAGGAATTGATATCGTCAGGAAACTCAAGTGTGTTATTGTTCTTCTCACAAAGACGCCAATAACTAAGAACCACGTACTAAGAATCCCAAGCGTACATTTAAGAACACCTATAAGGTTGTCCTCAAAGACGAATCAGCAAAAGATGAAGTCATTTGCTGATTTTGGGGCGCCTTACTCAAAACCTATTCATACAATAATCGTACAATCCCAAGAGCGACGAATGGCTAAATACTTTTATTATGGCCACGATAATGTTGACCGCGGAACTAACCGGCATCTGCTCACATTAATGAACAAATCCTTGAGTGATGTGATGACCTGATTACTTCCAGACCCCGGCACAAGCAGTGGTATTTACATTCAATACTGACAAAATGTACCTTAAACTTCATGATAAATTAAGTAAACTACAGAAAATTATTTGGTCTTGTTGGAATGAAGAAGAATAGATATCGACCAGTTTGAGAAAAACATGAACTCTTTGACTGACGTGGGACACTTCACCGCACCTGGGATACTGTGGACCATGCAGAGGAAGTAATATACCCACTGAACTACAGTATGATATATTGATGTCTATAGGACAATCATCAGAACACATCTGCAAACAAGATCGATGAAAACTAATCATAAGGTTGCTGAAGACTCTTCAACAGCCCACGACCGGTTTCGTCCTTCTTAGAGGCTCATCAGGCTCATCCCCAAGTTTCCGTCAACAATATGAACCTCAATTAGACTTATTTTGATGAATACACGCATTTGCAAATCAATTTGGTTTTCACAAGAGACTCAGCTGAACGAGATATTCACTTGCATCTCAAGTGAAAATCAAATTGATATGCAGATGTGTGTATTTGTGGAAGATGGACAGAATCTTGAAGAGGCTTGGAGATCTCGAAAGGATCACCACTGATGAGTCGTAGCGAACGAGAATCCAAGGTTCCAGGATTCCCGTTCACTTGCAAACATACCCAGCGAAACTAGTTTATTGTGGCGGATTGTTTTACTCTCGGGTATGCCAGAATTCAACTCCTAGTGTCGACAGTGGTGGAAACGTGCAGTAATACGAATATAAGTGAATCAACTCTTATGCAAGAACTGGCTGATTAAGGCCGACATGACATTTGTGAAAAGTACGTTTCTGACTATCCGGAATCGTTGTTAAACATTGGAAATCATACGCGTTATCTTTGCAGACCACATAACTCACCAGCTGTTAGCTCAGCAATTCTCAGAACGCCAAGTGTTCAAAAAATCCACCTTATAAAATCTTTCTTTTGATCAAAAATAAAGATGCTGCAACAAACTCCAAGTATTAAATTATCTGACATTCAGCAAAGCCCCTACAGATGTCCGGCGCAAAATTCTCTTGGAGGTTACTAATCCAGACAGGAAAAATCTGAACCTCAACGATGGATTCGAAAAAGTCAAAACTCTTACATCCTCCTCAAAGGGCTTGATCAACTCAAGTTTGGCGCACTCGCCGAAGTTAAGACGAAAATAATTCACAATTCAAATGAAAACTCATGTTTAAAACCTGATTCGCATCCATTCAAATCACACTCCAAGCATTATGCCATGCGAACTGAAAAATACTATAGAAAATAGCAGTTAGTGGAACAAAGCCAAGAATCGGATTTAGGTATAAATACTTATCACCCTTTCGCCCTTCCACTTCGGGCTCATCAGGTGGGCGCAGTTCCCGAGTTTTCGTCAACCTTATGTTCTACTTGGACCCAAATTGCACTGTTTTTGAGAAAGACACTCATTTGCAAATCAGTTTGGTTTTCACGGGAGACTCAATTGAATCTCTCGTTTATGATGTCCTCCAGCTGAATGTGCTGCACACAGGTCGCCTCACAATTCAGTTGGCACGATATTCGAGATATCGCAGTATATTTTCATTAAGGAAACTACTCACAAGGTTGCTGGAATATCTTCGAAAGCCCACTACCGGTTTCGCCCTTCTTGGGGCTCATCAGGTAGGCGCAGTTCACGAGCTTTTTCTGAATCATGCTGATTCACAGAAGGAGTCACACTACTCACCAGTAGTTAAAAAAATGCCATTGGTCATAAGTGGCTGATTAACAGAATGATGTCATCACAGAAATCCGTATTTAGCTTCAAGATTACTCATCAACAGAGTTCACGTTGAGTGATACGGTTGACGTTGAGCGCTTCTGCAAGTCAAACAAACCTCTCAACGCGGCAAGTAGTCACCATTCAAGGAGCCACAGATCATCGTATCACGTGACGGGGATTGAGTGGCTGAAGGGTAATTACCAATAAATCCTGCATATGCGTAAATTAAGCTCACTGCTGACAAATAACTCGTGGCCAAATAAAGTGGTGCTCGGATGCAAACTGAAAGTCTGCGGTGCATAAGCAAAATGTTAACTGGTAATGCAATCCCACAAGAATACAACAACGATACTACGCTCTTTTTTGCACAGAATTGGATGAGAGCTTGGTTAAAATTTATGAATCTCCTCAATTTTTGTGATTGATGTGGACAGCTTTGTTTCTGAGTTCGCCACCTTGTCGGTAGCACGGCACAAAAAACGTTTGTTCATTTTCTGTGTGCATCTTTTCACACCATCAAGAAATTTCCGTGCAATTTCATAGTGGTTATCATAAATCAAGATAAAGTCGACAAACCTAGACAGGATAGTGTCAAATTTAGATGCCTTCTGGTTGAGGAAAGAAAGATTATCATCAGATGGGTAAAATTAGATTTATTGGTTTGATGTATATGCTAGCCAAGTGATTCACAACCGGATATGGACAAGTGGGCGTTTTTTGGAAGTGTGGAGATAATTTATGTGCCCCAGAAAACTGGAATTGAACGTGCGTAGCCAGAATGGTGAATTTTGAAACTCATCTACAACACATCGAATCAGTTTTTCACATCACTCAAGCTAGATTGAATGTTTTCAGGACAGCTAGATTAATCCAACCAGTGCGTGATAACTGCTTGCCATAGTTCGATCAATCTGATTCGAAATGTCATTCTGATGAACGGTTGGCCACTGATGGATGTGTGAGTGAAGAAATAAGATAACATTTGGGGTTAAATTCATATTAACGAGAACTTTTAGAAGTTTGTTTTGCACGTGATTCCCACTTATTTTCCGAAGAAGATCATTAGGCATTGGTAATATCGTTGGGGGCGCCTCAACTCGCGCATCAGATTAATTGGACAACAGGTTGTTAGTTAAATCTGTCGAGGCAATTTACACCTAGAAACAGTTAATGGCCGCCTTGATTACATTTGATGCTACATAGATTTGGATGGATACAAGTCATTGTTATTAGGAGAACATCTCTTCATAATCGATTGTTGTTCTTTTAGCCAACTGAAACACAAGTAAGACGTCCAAACATGGCACCAGGAGATTACCATACTAAAATTACTCGCCAACCAAATTTCATCCTCTTTCAAAGTTGACAGATATTTCAAGAACACCTGTTAGCCTCCGTATGTGTACTAAATGCTGCCAACGTCCGAGATTTCTTTATGTTTTGAGCGGTTCTCTTCCTTAATGGTGCATCAATCTGAGTTTCAAATAAAGGTAGCCATTTTGCTGATTGGTGATTTAAGTGAACCTATTTTCGTCACCTACTAGCAGTCTTGCTTTTTTTGAGAAAAACTTCAGAGTTACTTATTTGATCTGATGTCGCGGCTGATACTGAGTCTATAGTAAGATTAGAAATTTAAATATACAGATTATAAATTAGGTTTACATCCAACTGCAAAAACGATTTTGTTTCATGGATACCGGTGAGAGAAAGAAGGCCTTTGCTGCCGAGTTATTTATTAGAGAATGCCAATTGACCAGTTACCGAATATTGGACAGGGAAGCAAAACTCTCATTTGCATCTTATTTACAAAAACTGAACGTCTTCTTGAACCTTTCTAGATAATCATTGACTCCAATCATTCATCGCTCAAATTCAAGCAAATGCTACAAAACGACTCTACAAATTCTGCAACAGATCTCCCTTTTCAAGAGACGCAAAGCAAATTTACAAGAAAAAACATACTACTCGCATGCCTCCCCATCAGTAGTATCACCATTACACCTGTATCTTCACCAATTTATCCACACATTTCAGGCAAACACTCCACTTTAGAGTATCGGTCATTAACCTAAAGCTTGCAGGTTTGCCCGACTGGAAACCAATCCGGCGTTGGGCTAAAAACATGCAGGAGTTTCATCTGTCACCTCCTGTGATATTGCCGAGAGTTGACATTAGAATGGTGGGCGAAGACGAAAAAATATACGTAAAACACAAAACGCAAACATACCACTACTTTTGTTTTCTGCATCACTAAACGGACAAGAGAAGACGCGTAAATATTTGTGCTGTTCTTGACGTAGATCTTTTGATAATGACTGGCAACATCATTCATCTTGGACGAACTTTATCATGGCCTTGGCCAGCGGACATAATCAACAGCCACGTCAGGTGGATCAATCAGATGCGTCGTACGGAACTTAATTAAACCTGGACTGGGACCGCAGTCATAGTGGCAATTGTCAAAACAAAGCGATTTGGGTGGCAAATAGCTTTTTCAGTGTAAATACCAAAAATATAAGATATGCAGCAGCTAATATGTAGATCGGAAATTACATCTGTGGAGAGAAAATACTCCAACTGTGGCGGAGATTTTGTCCTGTAAGTAAAGCCAATCTATGCTGAAAAAAGCGAGAGGTACTGTACAGCAATCTCATCCTTATTTGGAAGCATCAGAAGTGCCACCTCACGAGACACCGGGGAGTCTCGCACCCGCGATCAGGAGTTTGAACTCATAACTGTTCTGCCTCGAGCGGATGATGAACAGTGCGATTTACTCGTAACTAGAGAAGATATAGCCCAGCTCCTCTTCCATTCGCGGGATCTACCTCACGCTTTCACACATGCCGACAGGCTCTTCGAGCAACGACAATTCCTAGTAAGGAGGAAACAACTGCGCATTGCAACTCGGCATTTCAGCGTTGATTGGCTTCACTTACACGATAAGATGTCCACCAAAATCCCCAGCGCTCCTCATACTGCCAACAATTTCCGAGGTCCATGGAATGCAAAGTGGAATAGACGGTGCTTTAGGTCAAATCACAAAACCTGCAAACTCAAGGCCCAAGCAAATCACAGGATGACGAATCCTCAGTCAGCTAGAAAAGAAACTTCCAGAATTATCAGCCTTTTGCTGGGGACATGAATGATGCTTCCAGGCCTGTGGATAAATGTGCTCCAAAAATTGAAAAAATTCCACATCATTTCTGTCACAACGGATGATAATTTCCATGGTTAAGACACTGGTTAACGTGGATTATCGTGGGCGCACGAACACACCAATATATGCATGTCACAATCGCACGTACAACTATGTTAAATTTCGCATGTATTTTTCAATCTCCGCGATGCCACGTTCCGCGTACGATTTTACTCCATCGAAAAGAATGAACTTAATGGGATTTAACTCCACTGGTTGTCAGTCCACTTAGGATCATTAGAAAAAACCGTGGGGTAGGGGTGGAAACCCCAACAGACCAAAGGTCACATCATCCCTCTTACACAACTTTCTTAGCACTAGCTCACCCACACAGTCTGACAGAAGGTTCAAACGAAGTTCACGAGGAACCATCAAATGAACCGAACCAGAAGAACTAGACCCTAGGCTGGATCCAAACACATGTAGGTTTTACCACCGACCCAACACTTGTTCAACCACTCTAACACACTAAAATCCCTCGGCCGACACCCAACAGAGATTTAGTTTGACTTAGCTGATTGGTTCTCCTTCCGCCTTAAATCTCGACCAAACTCGGAACCTAGTCACTTGGCCTGACGAAGCTTTTGTGTCAAAAGCGAAACGTTGCCCAGCAATAAATCCACCGATTGTCACCAAACTTTTTCGAAAACGATCCACTGTACCTAGTTTTAATAACCCAACGATCCTCAGCGTTTCCCGAATTTCATCTTGGACCTACTTTGGTAGATGTGTACCCTCATGAGTTTCACGAATCTGTGAAAAAAACTAATCCATCCACAAGGGAATAATCTAATTATTTTAATTGTCCACAGTTCATCCCTCTCTCTTGAAAGGTCTGTCACCGGAAACGTAAAATATTATTCCCGAGTATTCTCAGCCATTAGCGTGATAGCAACTATAGAGGAGAATGTCGGTAGCTCAGGTAGCGTAGATGGTCGTTGGCTTTTTCGCTGAGCTGGGCAATTTGGTTGCAAACGTTTCATCACCAATCGAGGTGACATCATCAGTGCGTAGTT
>NW_008751891.1:252226-268128 GCF_000715545.1 Opisthorchis viverrini | reverse complement strand
AACCACTAACCCACCACTACGCACAACTACGCACTGATGATGTCACCTCGATTGGTGATGAAACGTTTGCAACCAAATTGCCCAGCTTAGAGAACAAGCCAACAACGTGATAGCAACTGTTTAAGAGATTAAAAGCTTGTAGCTCATAAAGCAAGACTGGCATTCTTTTATAGGGCGCGTTGTAGTTAGTTTCAGGCTTATAGGTGAGAATTTAGATATTCCTACCGATTTACTGCTGCCTTTTTTGGTTTTGGTTCAGTGAACAGCCTGTCTCAATTAGCGCAAATATCTTGTGGCGTTTCGTTAGGAATTTTCTCTCTGCTAGCTTGGATATTAAATGTAAATTTTTTACTTTACGGAAGAAAATTCATGAATAAAACTGAAAGGTTTTGTTACAACATTAGACAGAGTTTTACATTGACTAAAACTGGAAACAGAGCTGTTCTGAAAGTCATGGTCGTTATTCAATTCCATTACACCGCTCCGAAAATTCCCGTGAAATTTTGGAATCCAGCGTATTCAACTCGGGAAAGTTGTTGAGATTCATTCATTCACAAACGGTGATGTCATTGAATCTCATCAAAATTTAGACACGCACACATTTTCTGTAGTCAGAAATCTGCACGCATTCGAGCTAACTGACTGCCAGATGACTGGCACATCAGAAGTAAACCCTACATTCTGTTCTTGTAGAGTTTTTCGTGATGGATGTCAGAATAAATTTCTTACGTTTTGGTTAAACTAGGGACGTTCCTGGACAAATGGTTATTTGATTAGAACAGATCAGATAAAATTGGTCCCAATTGTTGCAGGGTGTTCCCATAAATTTGTTATCAAGCAGTTTTAAGGCTTGAGTGACACAGTGGTGGTTCAACTGAAATAATCCGGATAAGAGATGTGAATGCTGATTAATCAAAATTTCATCTGATATCATTCAAACAAAAGTTGTTGTTTCGGATAACTGACAATTAAATTCAAATTTATCTTGAGTCATCAGATAATGATTAGGCTTTCGAAAGGTGGTAATTTATATTCCGTTAAGATATTTTGGAAAAATAAGCGAGCATCACAAACTGGGGAACGTCAGAGCAATTTGGCGTCCACCCAAATTGGAGGGCTGGCATGGCGAGTTGGCAAATTTTTANTAAAGCAAACACAGTCAAGAATTTGTTTTTCTGTCTGGCGCATAGGTTTACTGTGCCCGAAGAAGTTGACAGGACTTATTACTTTATTTGTGCCGTGTGTTAAGTAGTATATAAACACAGTTCACAATACTCTTGTCGAACTATAAAAAGACGTGGACCGATTGCATTCAGATTAACTTGCTGAAATGTGACAAAATTGTCTTTTATCAACAAGAAATTAGTCTTGGTGATACTTCATACATTTTAAGGTCTAAACAAAATTTTTAAAAACAGAGCAATTTAAGTCTTTTATTAAAAGGGTTCTCACCTGATTCCACCTTGAGTGAACTAGTGAGCACACTCTTGATTCAGTTAATTTACGCCGAGCTAACTTACTGTTGTTTCGCAACTGGAGCTTGCAAATTTTTAAGCGGGTTTTTTCATCTTTCGCAAATTTTTATTTCTAATTTGATCGTTTTGTTTGAGATCCTGGGCATTTTTGTAAAAATGTGAGATGCACGCACAAAGAGAATTTTTCCGAGAACGGTCCACATGAAAATTGCTCAAAATTTGGGAGACCCTTGTCAGCGTTTAGGGATATTTTTTTTATTTTCTTTGCTACTTTGCTTCCACTTGACTGATTTTTACAAGAAAAGCGTTTAAAGTATCAATTGTTATTTCTGTTTTTACATTTGTCGCTGTTGTTTGTCACTTTGATGATTCGAGTTAACGTTTTAATTGTATTATCTCTCTTTATGCTCACATAGTTTACGTGGTGTTCAAAGTCGTATGCATGTCAAATTACTACTAGGTAACATAAAATCCAACGGACAAATTATATTATTTCTTACCCGGATTAATTGAGTTAAAAAATAAATCAATTAAAAACCCACATCTAAGACACAGAGCTAAGAAATTAACCAAATGTACGTATTGGCTGGCCATATTCCTATGGGAGTACGATACGGTAATTTAATATTTTTTGTCAAATTTATCGGAAGGGCCGTCGGTATCATTAGTGTTCCGTTGCGCTGAGCCCACCATGTGACCATCCTTAACTAAGTATTGCCTACCGGCTGGCATGGCGAGTTGGCAAATTTTTAGAACCTCACTGAAGACAAATGAGGACTGTTATAGTTGGACAACGCGCTGAAGAAATGTAGGTGGTTAATATGAGAAACTTTGTAAAAACTTGGGACTTCTCAGTAGACAGAAAATACTCGAAGTATTTTGTGACGGTAGTCACAGTTTATTGGCGGTCTCCCTTGCAGAAGTCAAAGGTTACTTGATAAGTGATCGATTGGCCTTTCCAGATCTTATGATTCGAAGATGTGCATCGTTTCTTGGACTGTGTATTTCGGTCGATATTGAGGGGAAATATAACAATGATACTGTGATGGACAATAATCATTTCTGTGTTATCATCATTGTTGTTAGGGCTAGCAATGGTGCATCGCTGCAGTACAACCGAAGGGTTTTTCAATTATATTTAAAGCCTCAGAATGAAAAAAAGAGAAAGAAGCGGATAGAAGTCATGTCCTTTAGCTGTCCTACCACGAACATTCTAAGAATCTTACACCTCCAAGCGTTCAACCACGCTATGACTGTCCGACAGCATGAATACTACTCACATCAATCAGCCACCATTTCATGCAGCATTCCCAACAAAGCGCATGCAAGGTAACGGGAACCCCATCCTTAAAATCAGACCGGACCAATGACACCCAAACTCGTTGGAATCCCTTTCTCCTCCTTCTACCAAATTATACGTTGTCCCCCTAGCGGTATGCGTCTTTTTGAAAGAGGCACGTAGACAAATTCTCACCATGTTCGACAATGTTTGGGCATGCGTCGCACCTGGGCGAACAAGTGCAGTTTAGAGTGTTGGATGGTTCCCGCGTCTAAAGTACTCGCTGCATAATCAAATATGCGATCGCGAACGAGTGGTCGGTAATGTAAATTTTCACATTGTTCATGCAACACATCTGGTAGGAAACCCACGGTTACGGAACAAAAATTATCAAACCGTTTGCTCCGCAGGAAAGTATTTAGGACATTTAGACTGAGAAGAGTGCAAGTTGCAATGAAAAGAAAGGAAAATCTCACCTATTCCCCTTCACTAGGCTAGGGTTTTGGAATGCCATATGAGCTAAAACAAATCAAGCATTTTGTCAGATGATATTGATTTCTGATCGCTTGTATGAATGACACGTCCAGTTTCAATAAATCACAAAACTTGCCGTCATTCTTGCGCCCGTGGTTCTCTGGAGCAACATCTTAGTTTTCGATTCTGGTGCAGGTTTTCACTGTTATTTTTCGCGGTCAAAATCATGTATGAAGTCATGGGAACACTGTTTTTTTTCCACCATGCATGCCTACCCATCTAAGCAGCAAGTATGTTGACAACAAGAGTGCTTCGTTAATGGATTGACGTCGCAAAACGACAGAGAGTGGTAATCGAACAAACCGAGTGGATAATGACGCAGTTGCCATTTTCAAGCTGTGTAGGAGGCCGGTTTGCAAACAACTAGTAGAGAGCGAATTTCGAATATCTTGACGTGAATAAGATAAGTCACGTTGCGTTATTCTGTGAATCAGTTGCTCCTTTTGGTAGTGTGATAATTATTCTCTGAATATTGCACGTATGACAGTAGTAAAACTATCTACCAGTGACGTCATGTAGCTTATATTTTTCTTATGAAACGTTATGTGAGATTCTGAATCAATCCGGTGGTCAGTTGAGTTCCATTGTACAACTTTGTTTAACGAAAACGGAAACGCTTACGCGTGTAGAAAGTAGAAAGTCTCCTTCTAAAAGCCTGCAAAGCATTCCTTTGAGCGATAAATCATCCACATTGGCTGTTCCCCCACGTGCTAGGCCCTATTCCACTAAGGTTCTCTGTGCTTAACTATCACACGCATGAGTAGAGCGACCGCGTTATGTACTCCAGCCTGTTTTTGTACGTTTCGATTTTTCGGTAGGATATAAGCGGTGCGATAAATAGTTTTACGTCCCAATTCTAGGGGGACGACTTGAGTGTAGCAGACAAATTGGTTCCTTACTGTTGTCGCACATTTATCACATGAATTACTCCACGGTTCGTTTATCACAAACAGCGCATCATCTCTTTGAGATCTCGATAAAACTGATATCGCCCTATCCAAGTTTGTAAGAACGTCAGTAGAACGTACTGCTTTAAATGGTGCAAGCTGCCTGGAGTACAGAAATATGTGGAATATCACATCGGTTCATTTAAACTTTTCCCTCTATTTTGCATTTCTGGGTTTAAGAATGTGGATATATTGCCTGTGACAAAATAATAACTCTGAGAACAGTCCATGTTGTTAGCAGTGTGAGGAGATTTGGGATTTTTGTGGAGATTTCGTCCTGTAAGTGAAGTTAAGCTATGCTGAGGAGCCAATCAACACGTGTGACCGCGTGATGTGGATCCTGTGATTGAAGGATGAGCGGCGCTATATCCTGTCTAAGTGCGAGTTAATCACACTGCTGATCAGCCACTCGTGGCCGAACGGTTAAGTGATCAAACTACTAGCCGGGAGGTCGCGGGTTCCAGACTCTTCGGAGTTTGGTGAGATGGGCACTGCTGATGATCCCCATTGGGGATGAAACAGCTGTACAGTGCTTCTCGGCTTTTCAGCATAGATTGGCTTCACTTACGGGACAAAATCTCCACAAAAAGTCCCTGTTGTTTCACTTTTACTGGCATAGAATTTTCGTGGGTCATCTATGGTCTTCTCATCATTTGAGCTGTCCATAAAAAGACATATCTGGAGAGCTTTTGTTAGTCTCTTTTGAGATCAAGGTCATTTCTTCTGTGTTGCAAAATGTATGTGGCTAGGTATACCTTAGAGATGAACTCTCTGTTGTCTCGTTACTCACCACTAACTTTGAGGTTTTCCAAAACATATTGACGTCTCACCATCAGTTCTCTACTTGTTCTTTGTCACATGGCAGGCATATCACCCACTTTATATCAACACTGTGTTCTACTTAAACAGCGAGATCTATGCAAACGGAATTCATTAATTTGAAAATGGGTTGACTTTAGTTGTCGGTACTTTATGTGAATCCGTCAACAAAAAAAACAGTATACGTCAGACGCAGAACATTAGTAAAATTACTGACGCACATTGAAATGCGGGTGAGTACCAGAAAAACTGAATAGCCCCAGAATGACAGCCGTACGCTTTTTTCAAGCAAGTGGGTACGGACAAAGATGATGGTTATAAAAGAAACAGGGGAACAGTTGGGCGGTAAATACAGCTTCAGTATATGTTGCTTACACTTGGAAGCTCTGGGAGACCTGTCAGAATTACTAGCGGATCTCAAGGGCTATACCAAACTGCATCGCCTTGGAAACAAGTGGGAATAACAAATGCTCTGAAAATTCCCATTGATAATAAGAACACAGATGGGTTGACGAACATGTTTTCGGCAAGGTCTTTTCAAGTCATACAATTGCAAAGGTTAAAAGAGCGGTATTTAACATATTTGAATGAGTATGGTGTAAATGGACAGGAAATCGAGTGAGACGACTTTGGCTACCTATCAAAGAACAATTAGTTCAGGTCACCAGTAGGATGACTTGAGCTAGTCAGCGTGGGGGTTGCTGTAGTTGTGTGTTCAGCACAAGGTGCATGTGTGAGGAGAGGTGAGTTGGACCATGGTAAGTAAAACACACGAACAAAGCGTTTTGGCCGACAAAAGATCGGGTCGCGATGTCGTATGGCGATAGGTTCAGCCACTGCAATTCTGCGCTGCCGTACTGATCTTGGTTGATTCGCCGGCGCCGTGTAAGCAACGCGGAAGCTTTGGCTGGATATCACGTTGTGTCAGCAGTGTCAGCTAAATGTTGTGCTACAGAGCTGGTTATCGTCCTCCTAGTTCCAGAACCCTACACAGGGAAGACGTGACTTCCCAGATGACGTCATCCAACGCTGAAAACGTCTATAAAAACTGACCGACTGATAGTCAAGAATCGAACGCTTCAGAAGGCGTCTCAAATCCCACGGTAAGTAGGATGTGTGGATTAATAACTCATATCATACGATCGAGAGTTTAGAATGCGCGCGTCAAAAATCAGATTCAGCACGTGTGCACATTATCGACAGGCCATTACACAGCTAAGACGTAAACGCAAAAAATAATACCCATGTTAAAACTTTAATAGCAACAGAAACGTCATTATTTTGATGTAAACATACATGCATCGTGGAGGTTTATAGTAAATTAATTGGCATTGCAAATCTTTTGAAAAAAAACCGCCTGTTTTTTTCTATAACAGTTTGGAGGCAGTATGGGTAAGGTAATCGTGGAGAGCTTCAAGGAAACCTATCACGCAATTGTGGTGCATACTCTTCTCTTCAACTCTTGCTCTTAACTCCACCAAATTCCTTGGTTCATTTTCGTGAAATACGCGGCCCTTGATTATTCCCCAAAACCAATAGTCCAGAGGTGTGAGATCGAGTGACCTAGCGGGCTAAAATTTTGGAAATCCACGACCAAGGACTCTCTCATTAGAAAATTGTTCTCGGAGGCAAGTTCTCACTTGGTTTGAGTAGTGGGGTGGAGCGCCATCTTGTTGAAAGACGGTTGACGACTTCTTGTACTGCTTGCGTTGCGGGATAACATGCCTCTGCAGCATATGGAGGTAACTGTCGCCGGAAACCGTCGCATCAAAGAAAAAGGGACGCAGGAAACACTTTGAGGAGAATCCCATCCACACACAGAGATGAGGAGAATAGAGATTATGGGTGAGGTACTCGTGAGGAGCTTCACTGGACCATATCACGCAATTGTGCTTGTTTATGATGCCATCCACAGAAAAATTTGCTTCATCGCTCCACACAATGTTGGGAATGATTTCTTCATTGTCCAGCAGCCGGTTAGCGAACGAGACACGTTGCCCCTTGTCTTCTTCCGTGATGTTTTGTAATACGGTGAAATGATGCGGGTAGAGATGAAGGTGGCGTCTTATAATACGATGCACGCGGGTGCGGGGAATGCCTGAGTTGTTGACGAAGATGCCATGGTGCTCTGGGACTGAAGCTGCTCGACGGCATTTTGTACAGTGGGCGCTCTTTCATCACTCAGAGACTTTCTTCCTTTGCCAGAAAATCCAATGTAGATCCAGTGGACTCAAATTTCGCAATCAAGAGTGTAATGGGCAACACGGTGAAAGGATCTTTCATGAGACCATTTTCGGTTTTGTAACCACGAAGTGCAGCGGGCTTTCTTTCACTAAGGGAATAATAGAGTTTCACAATTTCAGAGCGTGTACTGACATTCATTGTAAACTTTAAAAAATCTTAATGCTTGCATACAAAGCCTCCATTATGTTACTACTGATAATAAAAAATTCGTCTTCTTAACTTTGATTAACTGTGGTCAATTACTCAATTGAATTTTGCGTTTATTTTGAGACCCTGTAATCTGTTTCTGTATGAGTTTGGCTACTTGAGCATTTATCAGTATATACCGCATTCAGTTTTGTACGAGTGTTCCAATATTCCTCTTCCTCGGTTGCAAGCTACCACAAGTTGGAGCTGGCATATCTAACTGTTTCCACGTATGTATGCATTTTGTCTCACGAGATTTACAGGAAATGACCTTAGACATATTTGCTATGTTCTGCCTGAGTTCACGAATGTAGACTGTGAAGCAACAAAAAACAGCATAAGGAGCGTCATCAGAAACACAAACTAACTCCGGAACAACAAACCCAGTTTTCCAATCGTATTGCTCAGCCGAAAAGCTGGGTTTAGGAGCTGATCGATCGACTGGCACAGCGTTTTCTTCATAGATCAGGCCGCTCACTGAGATGGGGCGTCCAACACAAACTTCTGAAAGCCACTGAAACAAGCACGATGTACTGACGTAAACGAGGAAGCTTTTCTCCAGGTTACCCTGGCTTGAAAAAAACACGTCGACAGATTAGGCTGCTTCGTGGAAAACAGGTTAACTTTAGTTAGCAGAGTATACATTGTGACTGAAGAATTATTTTTCTAACAGGAGCCACGTAGCAATGCACATAACTACCGATTTACCACCAAAAGTGCTCAAACCTATCATACTACTGTTTATATAGTCACTATGCGTACACCTGAGACTTTAAGATCACCTTGTTATGCTCAGAGTGCCAAGAGGTATTTATTATTTTATAAGCTTTTTTAACTTTATGTTTGTAAAAACATCTGCACTCTCTCAAATCTACGCTTTCTTTTTTAAACTTTCTTGTCGTTATGCGCAAAACAAGTCATTTTATGGTGAAGTTAACATTTGAAGGCCCGTTTATCTTCAAGCGGTTTCATAGTTTTCAGTAGTATATTTAGGTGGGCTGTATACTTTTTATGCTCGGAAATGACGTTTGACCTTGTCGAATAAAACCTTTATTTGACTGAATTCTTCATAGTTTGTGAATATTGACGTAACCAGTTGCTGTTGATTTGTGAATTACTCTTACAACAAATTAGTCCACATTGATAAGGGTGACCTTTGAAGCCTTGTCCAGTCTTCTAAGTTACGTGATTGTTCACCGTTGCGATCACATTCATTCATTTGAATTTCTAGATAGTTTTCTTGCGTCGATTCGGACTTGTTTGAGTAACTTTTGCAGCCATTTCTGTGTGGTAAAGGAAGACTTCCGCTGAATGACAACAACATGTTCAAGGTCGCTTGTTTGTGGTATTTTATAATATCACTTGGTCGTTCTAAATCTGGACATTCACGAAAGAGTTTTAAACTGCTTTTGGTCTCGAAGTAGCAACTGCGGCTTTTGTTTGTTTAAGACACAATCCTTTGTGACCCCAACTTTCAAACAAACACATCATTCGCTGTTTTCTCCATAATCAACCAAATGGAATTCATTTCATACTCATTCACTAGCTACATTCGTTTTCTTTCAGGTTAGTCTACTTTGCAAATATCTACTGCGTATAACGGTCTACGTCCGTTATTCACCCAACTTTTACTGTAGTAATTGATCACCTGCGAAAGCACGTGCAAATTTTTTGGGCAAAGCGGTGGAACAGGTGCACGTAGAATTTTTTCCCAGAAAAGAGAACATACGCATTAGCTTGTGCGGGGAGACTGGGCTCAATAACTTTTTCGGCTTCATCACCCGCCTGTCTTCTTCTGGTTATATGAAGTGCTGTTATTCTGGAAAGTTTTGCGAATAAGTTACCCCGAAGCTTTGCTACACCAATTACACACGCCAGTCTTTGGCGTGGTGAAGATTTATGCAGTGTTACTGCTACAAATCTCTGGGCCAGACCGGTGATCCAGAGATTAGCAGGTTATCGAATTATTTTCATGAATTTTCCTCCTCTAAAATGCAGCGAAATTAATTACTTGTAGCATGTGTTTTCCGACACGAATTCCAACAGTTGTGGTTGCGTAATAAATTGGAGTCAATTTTCGGAGTCAATTTTCACTGAATTATGTAGGTTTACTTCATCGACTGTATTCTCCAGTTTTCTTATCCAACATTCAGTCGCAGTCGGATGTCCACAAACTTTATGGTCACCAAAAATTTCACGCCTACAATTCAATACAAAATAACATTTTGTATTTCCCGAAGTGAATGGTATTTCTTGTTCTGTTATCTTAAAAAAGTGCACAAAAGATTTGCTGGATTCGCGCTGGTGGCACAAAACAGGTGTACCTGTTTTTCGAGTTCGTAACTAATGAGTCTTGAATACGATGAAAACAATACTGAATTATTTGTGCGTGTGGCGCGGTCGTCGCATACTACATATCGAACAAAACAAACTAAGTTGAGTATCTCTACAGTGCAATCTCGCGGCAGTGCATGTGCTGCCTGGTGTTCGGAGCAAGATCACTAGCTTACTGATTACAAGTGTCTTCATTGAGGTTCCATTTAATGCGCATCTTTTACTCACATGAACAGAAAGTAAACATTCGACTAAGATGCTCTCCAACTAATCGAATTATTGCCCTAGTTCCTGGGGACTACACCAATCTTCAGGAATTTAAAGTTTTCACCCTGTTCCTCTATTTTTACTCAAAATATGAACATAAATTTGCCTAAACACTTGAATTTCCAATTATTTTTTGGTTGCAAGTTAAACAATCATGTCAGTTAGAAACAAGTAACCAGCAGTTTAAAGCTCGCGCCCCGAACGTTCTGGATTTGTTTGAAAACAGTAGATTTTTAATTACTAAATACCCCGAGAAATTTCTACCTGAGCTGTTGTTTGAATTGACAGACAAAAACAGAGACATTGAAGTATGGTTTGAAGCGTACTGTATAGGATACTTAGCCCTCTCAGCACGTAAAACAAAGGCGCTCTTCACAAGAATTGGTTCACTTACATGTGTTTAGAACCTAACTAGTACTTTCCTGGGTGATGAATTTAGCCCAAAAAGTGTCCAGAAAGTTGGGTTTTGTAGAATGGCAATTCATGTAACCTAACTGGATATGTATTTTGATAAATGAAGCAACCGAGGAAACTACGATGGATTGCAATATATGCTGAACTATTATCCTTGGGTGGAGAAAAACCTGCTAGTGCTTGAGCCATGATAGAACCATAAAATGTGTGAGGATGTAACCAGGACCTTCGAAAAACAACTCAAATTCAAATAGAACCCTTCGGCTCCTGAATGACTGAAGAGAATATATGTCTTTTCCAGTGCTCTTTCATAATGCTTATAAGTCAAGCTCTATGACCACACACTAGGCAATGAGGCGCACTAATTTTAAATTGATCAGTACGACCACATACTATTATTGATTTATTGTTTAAACTTATTTGTGGTATCGGTAATATATATCGCGTGACTAATGACCGAATAATGACGCACGAACTTGTAAAGCGGACGCAGAATTTAACAGACATTGTCCGAAAGCCTCTGATTTAAAACCAATAACAAGCGGGAATTTTGTGTGGCAATGTTTAAGAACTCTCAGTGACATCACGGCGCCGCTAAATGCCAGAAGCTTTCTATAACTCAACTGATCGTCACAAGGTTTCCAAGTTTGAAGTGGTTTTATAATCCGTGCTAAAATTCAGGTGACAGGAATGAAACAGGTGGCGGTACACTTACGAATTTTGTGATTTTCATCTATGAGTGGTGACAATCTAGGGACGGCACCAAAAGTCAGAACGGTTGCTTAGCAGGGTTATCCGCGTTTGACGGACAACGTGCAGTAAATGCAAATCACTGAAGGCTGCTGCCCTTGATTCAAGGCGGATTCTGAAGCATTCTTTCCCAGGAATCAATACACCGATGAGAACCGTGGTCGAAGTTCTCACGTAACGTTTGCAAGTTGACGTTTTTTTCTTTCTAACATTATGGTGCTGCGCTCCACTGAGTTGATTCAATCGAATGTGTCTTTGGGGAATACTGACAGCTAAAGTTTCATTGAGGGATATTGTTCTGTGCGTAAAACCAACCAATTTCAGAATTGGTCAAAAACGACATCATCAGTGTGTAGTAGACTGCGGTCGCGGTTTTCTTCGGTAACGCTTATATATGCGCTCCTTCACTGTTAATTTCTGATCAACCCTGTTGGTTGCCTAGCTGGATTCGTCCTATGAGAGGTGTATATCCGTATGGTCTCTTCTACTGAATTCCGCATCCCACTTCCGAGTGATCTTTCTTCTTGACTTCCGATTATATCGACGATCTTTTACTTGGTTTATCGCTATGCACTAGTCCAGCGAGTTTGTACGTGTGTGCCGGCTTTGAGGACTCACATCCAAAAACTGAAATCGTCAGTCCGATCGGATTTATTTTGCGTCCCTCCAGGTCGATCTGATTGAAACACGGGAAGAATCTTTCCCGAATGTTCCTTATTGCGCACAGATATCTTTCATCCATCATGTTCAATATGGCTTCCGTGGCAATCAATACATTTGAATTGGTGTAGCACAATTCTTGTCTGATATTCATTGTTCATCCGTTTAGATTCTGTAATTGTTAACAGTAAAACAAGGATGGTTTTCAAATCGGACTTGGTGCAGATAAATATATGACGTATGACAGGAAAACACGTCTGGCTGATTGCCGATGTGATCGCCGATGATGCCGACAAGGTTAGTTTTTCTTCCGTTTGACGGAATTTCAAGGGCAATAACTGTTCTGCAAAAGTTGGTACACATTCTTTTTCCTCACGTCCACTGTATTCCAGCAGAATATTCCTTTCCTGGATAGAATTTGGTAGTAAGATTTCTTGTGGTTCATTAATTTCTGACATTACCACCTGTATATCCGGTCCTATATGTACAAGTTCAAATGTGTCCCTCCATTATCGCATTATTAACCAAAGCGTCCAAACATGGTTTTTGCTAGACGATGAGAGTAATTCTCTAGGCTGCAAGTGGGAAGATACATTAGCGTCAAAAATATTTGGCCATCTTGATACTCATCCAGGAGTAAGTAGTATTCGGAGGTATGAAAATGTTCAAGTTAGGAGCCAAATTTCATGTTGCTATTCCGATAAATAAACACTCAACTTGGATAATCACACTCATTTGCAAATAAGTTTGAAAAACAAATTGATTTGCAAATGGGTGTATTCATCGAAATCAGTCCAGGTGGGGTTCAGGTAGAACATATTGTCGACAGAAAGTTGGGAACTGTACCTTCCTGATGGGCCCCGAGAATAGCAAAACTAGCTGTGTGCTGTTCGAGAGTTTTCAGCAATCCTGTGAGTAGTTTCCTTTATGAAAATATACTGCAATATCCCGACTGCCGTGCCAACAGAAACATGAGCCGGCCTGTATGCAGCACATTCAGTTGTAGAATATCACAAACGAGAGATTCAGTTGAGTCTCTCGTGAAAACCAAATTGATTTGCAAAGGAGCGTATTTCTCGAACTCAGTTCAATTTGGGTTCACGTAGAACCTAAGTTTGTCGGAAACTCGCGGGCCGCGCCTACCTGATGAGACCAAGAAGGGCAAAAACGGTAGTGGGCTGTTGAAGATTTTCAGCAACCTTCACGAAAACACTGAACTTTATTCATTCATCGGGATAAGCTGCTAGGTCGTGGCTGACAGAGCAAAGTATACACACAAATGGACGATGACGATTGGCTACAAACCCAACTGGGTTCCCATAATTTTCATTATTAACCAACCACACCACTGTCCCCGATTTTGATGTCACTTGTGTGCTTTCAATAGAATACGCTGAACCCAGCGTAAACTAGGACTTCTAACTGAGAAATAATTTTCGCTGAATATCATTATACCACCCTCGGTCAACTGGTAAAATGCACCAAGCTCTCTTTCGTAACAGGACTTCATTTTTCCTCTTTCAAGCTTTGTAATATTTATCGCCGATATTTCGCGAATATTTTGACAGGAGGAGCTTTTTCGATAAAGCTTTTAGCCGACTGCTCTTGCAACATTGTGAAAAAAACAGTCAGCAAAACGTTTTAGCAGCACTTACAGAGACTGGTTTCGCGATATCATAAGTGTGCGATCGGACGGAAGATTGATTTTCCCTAATGTGTCATATTCAATGTTTCGTTGGTGTGAGGTGGGCGGATTTCCTACAGCCGACATATCGCACAAGTGATCAACAGTAGAATGGACAGCGTTTGCCTTTTAGTGCGTGCATTACTCGGCGGAATTACTGTTTCATCGTTTCATCAAGTTTCTAAGCTCATCTTTAATACTTTTGTCTGTGACAGTGACCAAATTGATGTCTAAAAGGTCGCTTTTATCACGATTTCTTTGCTACATTGGCCTGAAGATGAGCAGGTAATGTGTAAGGGTTCCTCTGGAAGGGTGAACATTCTTCGTGGGCACTCTACCAGCAGTTAGGCTGTGTGCAAAATTTCCCTTAGAGACAGATGGTGAGGAAACACAAAGGACGAATTAAATCTAATTTTTGTAAGCTGATTATGGATGCTGATGTATTCAGCGAGTTTGGCAGCTTGCTTGCGGACTTCCCGTCACTAGTCTTGGGAACGTGAACAGCGAGCGGCAGGGGGTGCGTATTCATCCTAGGTGCTTGTGTTTATATACAGTTTATGTAAGAAGGTTGTTTTTATCTGCTGATTTTACTGACCGATCAACTATTCGTTTTATCTGCTGGGCTGATGTCCTGTGATTTGACCGTGGGGTGCTTGTGTTTATATACAGTTTATGTAAGAAGGTTGTTTTTATCTGCTGATTTTACTGACCGATCAACTATTCGTTTTATCTGCTGGGCTGATGTCCTGTGATCTTGTTGACCGTGGCGCTGATTATAGACAGCAGGAGTGCGTTTCTTGATTATCGGTGTAGTGCATAGTGGTTGGATATCAAGCGTTATGTTGCCAATTAACTTTTAAAAATTATCTAATTACTCTAAAACGGTTGATTGATCAGCAATGAATCTGCAATGCTCCCTGGCTTCATTCACGTGTTTCTGTTTGTTTCGTAAGATGTCTTCATATCGACAACTCTGTCCTTCGTGGTGATTGGGCCACGTATTTCTTGCAACGTCTCCCAGTTTCGCTCGATTTGGTTGGCTGATTAGGTGAGCTTCTATATTTAGGAACTTGCAAACTTTGGTCCCAATCGCTCTCAGGTAGTTTCAGTTTTTATGGAGCACTGAGTTCCGCGACTATGTAATTCTTGTGATTGTGAAGGTCGATATACTGGGTCAATTGTGGCGCGCTTATCGATCGGTGCTGTTTGGAATTGAGAACTTTGAAACATTTGCTCCGACTTAGCCCTTGTATAAGTGAGTATCTGAAAGTTATCTCAAACTAATTTAATTCTTTGTCTCGGTCAGTTGAAGCACGTTCCATTGAGTTACCTCTTTTACCAAAAAGCTGGTGTTGGTGGATTCCGGTAGCAGGTTTCTTATAGTCTGATCAACGCGGTGTTTGTGCCGATCGTTACACTGACTTTTGTGGATCACATCACACCCAGATTTCTGTTCGGTTTCGATGAAGTTCTCAAGGTGCTCACAGGTATGAAAGCGTCTTGCAATCATCTGAGTGAGGATATCTTAAGGTTGTTTTGCCCTGCGTTCATTTCACAAACATCTAAAGTTGTTAGTATAACGATCGCTTTGGGTCTTTGGTCCCAATCGTTCTCAGGTAGTTTGAGTTTTTATGGAGCACTGAGTTCCGCGACTATGTAATTCTTGTGATTGTGAAGGCCGATATACTGGGTCAATTGTGGCGCGCTTATCGATCGGTGCTGTTTGGAATTGAGAACTCTGAAACATTTGCTCCGACTTAGCCCTTGTATAAGTGAGTATTTGAAAGTTATCTCAAACTAATTTAATTTTTTGTCTTCGTCAGCTGAAGCACGTGCCACTGAGTTACCTCTTTTACCAAAAAGCTGGTTTTGGTGGATTCCGGTGGCAGGTTTCTTATAGTCTGATCAACGCGGTGTTTGTGCCGATCGTTACACTGACTTTTGTGGATCACATCACACCCAGATTTGTGTTCGGTTTCGATGAAGTTCTCAACGTGTTCACAGGTATGAAAGCGTCTTGCAATAATCTGAGTGAGGATATCTTAAGGTTGTTTTGACAAATTTGCCCAGTGTTCATTTCATAAACATCTAAAGTTGTTAGTATAACGATATCATTGGATCATCTGACAGAACCATCCTTACCCCACCTTCATTGAATTTGATGTTTTGTGCTGCGACCAGATCCGTTTGAAAGAGATATCAACTCATCCTCTCTGGCACCTTGGATGTCAGGCGAAGGAGTTCAGAACCTTCCAGGACAGTTTGGTTTACTATTATTATTATTATTATTATTATTATTATTATTATTA
>NW_008751891.1:233674-251219 GCF_000715545.1 Opisthorchis viverrini | reverse complement strand
AATAAATTATAAGGTATCCGAATCACAGCCAATCCGAAAAATCTCAAACGAACCAATGAAATTGCAACAAATCTATTCCTGCTTCAACCAATCCGGAAAAAACGCATCGACTGTTGTTTGTAAATGTAAGCAATTCACGAGAATTTGCAACCACGAAACACCAATGTCTTCCCAGAGACAGCTTCCGAGTCGTCTGAAAGTAAACAGCTAACAGTGAAAAACAGATCAAGCCCAGTTCATTCATAACTAGCTGGTGCTCGGGGCTGCTAATATTTCGATAGCTTGCGAAGTCTTCTTTTGTGTTGAAAAACTAATTTCTGTTTGCTGTATTCCATGTATAAACGGTCGGAAATTTCTGTCTACATAAAGGTGGGATGCAAATGTAAGCGTGTTTTAAACAATCGTCACTGGAAATTGTTCCATCCAGTCATTCCTCACTGAGAGTGTGATTGGTTAGGCCACACCTCTCTGCCCCAGGCTCAAGAGCAAGCTTCCACATTAATCAACAACCTTTTGCGCTCATTTCAGAGACTCGTGGCTCAACACACGTCTGGCCTAACGCCTCGCAGTGAAATTGGACAACCAAATTTCCAAGCTAAACGAACGAACCAACTACCGATTCCCAAATGGCTATATAGTTACTAGAGGGTGCTCCCAAGGATTGATATTTATCGAGTTATTGTCTCCCTTTCCCTTTTTGATTTTTTGCACCTTGGCTGCAATTTGTTCACTCGGGTTTTGTGTTTATCACTTAACGTGGGATAAATAATACTAAGTCGAATATTTTTCACATATTGTGTATAAAATAGAAGCTCTTTAAACTTCGTTATTCTATTCACCACTAGTCTGATAAGGCAAACTATCTAATCACGTATAGTGAGCTGTTTAATTCACTTTCCTGCTCAAATTCTAAAAATAAACTTAACCAATTTTTGGGACCCTTTTATCAGGTCACAGAAAGGATGGATTTAGATGACTGATGGCCTTGTGAAAAAGATTAATGAACAGTGGAAATTGAAAGTAGTTTTGTTGTCGACGTGGGTTGTTGTAACATAAAGGCGAAAAAATTTTTTGTTCGTGCATAGTCGGTTTGACCAAGAGCGAGAGCAAGCACAGGTTGTATAACTGTCCATTTGAATAGCTGACTATGACAATACATTTATCCTCTCCCGTCAGAAACCGTAAAACACAAAACGTGCAGTGGAAAATCTTTCACCTTACGCTGTTTTCTCATGGAACACTCTGATGACGCAGGATTTAGCGTTGCAGTGCTGATTAAATCGTCAAGAGAAAAAAACTCTGATTAGGTTTAACGGACGACTGTCCCTCAAAAAACTGATGAGCATCACTGATAAATTGGCCCGAAACAAACAAGCGAACAGCCGTTTAATGGACCACCCATAGGTGATTGATAATCACAGCCAAAGATCAATCCTATCGATGGTCTTTCTTGACACGTGACTTCATTCAAATTGACCCAGGTGATAACAAAATTAACAGTTGAGATCGCATCCTGCAAGTTAAGCCATTCTGTAATAGGCAACCGTGGTTACCTAGACGGATGATCATCAGCACGATCAAATCGCACAAGGATGGAATATATCAATGAGAAGAAGATGGCATTTGCTGGGGAGTTATTTATTAGGAAACGCCAACTGAACGGTTACAGACGGGGTCACAGACACCTTTGACTCGACCCTTCTTGCCCCCTCACGAAGATTCTGACAGGACTTGTGGAACACTTTGTGACTACCCTTTGTCTTCATAAAGGGCTGTGTAGAGCTACCGTGCATCTTGATATACCATAGTGGGTGGAGCAGGAAGCCAAAGACCGATACAGAGTTGCACTACCGTTCAGCAAGACAACATTACGTCAAGTCACAAATATGCAACAAATGTCTTTCCTCTCACTTTAAGCATAAAAGATGGTTGTTAGTTTCCCACCAAAGTTTTAACCCACCAAAAGTATGATGAAAGCCAAGCGCGATTTCTTCGCCATCACCACCATTGAGTGGGACCGCATTTCTCTCTTAATCACAACAAAAAAAAATAAAATCACTCAAAGGATTATTTCTGGCTTTCCCACTTAAATTCAGCTTTGCTTCCTTCTCTCATGAATTACCCAAAAACTCAAAGTAAATATTCCGTGGAGGTGAAAGTCACGTGCGCAAAACGCAGATTTCTTCATCGTACTCGAGCAAAATAACTCCAGATATTCATTCGAATTTTTTTTGACGAATTAGCGTTCAGAAGCAATTCCCCGAGCATTCTTTGATGTTAAAAGTGGGCATAATATGGATACAGTCAAGTGATCGATGATTTATAGCACCCTAGTGTAAACCGATGTTTCCCTAGATTTAGGTAGATCCCACCGAGTAATGAGATCCAAAAAAGGCACAACCGGTAACCGACTATTTTGGGGCTGTGGAGTCGATTCTTACCAGTATAAAGACAACCATGAAGTTAACAATACCGCTATTTTTAAAAATTACAAGGTAGCTGTCTCGTAATTACTCCATCGGAAAGCAACTAGTAATATCTGGGACGCATCAGGATTCCGAACCTTGTTTTTTCTACTCAGGTTATTCCACTTCAAAAATGCAGTGTTTTTTTATGGACAGTGGACAACTGCAACAATGGATGGATTATAAAGTTAAACACAGATCCTAAAAATATGGTCCACCACTCCTCACAGCAGAGGAATAACTATACAAAGAGCACGAAACATCGTCGATGGATCCGACACAAACTCTGATTTTTCAAACGTTTAGCGGCGGATAGAATTTTTAATTCCTGTCACCACACACCTCAATCTGGTTAGCTTTCCGGTGCGTGACATANGGTTAGCTTAGCTTTCCGGTGCGTGACATATTTTTCAGTGGACCCCCTGATCTTGCGACACGCAAATGTTGCGATAATTACTGTGAACAAAACAAAATTGCCACGTTTTCTAATGATATTATTATGTTGGCTCATTGTTTGGTTTCTTTTAGTAATTTGTTTTTTTTCCGTAAAATGATTAGAGCAGAACTATTGAAAAAACCAGTGTCATACCAATTTTTCTTCTGTCAGACCCTTCCGAGCTCAAGTCAGATGGGATTAAACAACTGAGTACAATTAACAACAGGCAGGATGATTAGGAATAAGGCGTCCTCACCAGACAGAAAAATGAATAGGTTTGGCTGATTTTTTGTGGCCAATTGTGAGAGTGACAGACGAATTAACTGCGGAGCAAACAATAGCGTTCAACTAGGTAATGTGCTGACTCTAACAACTCTAAATTAATTTCTAATCGCTACTTTTAGCACAAGATCACCAAAAAACAAAACAAAAATTAACATTCTGTTCTGTATGCAGATCTAGTCTCTTGTGTAGTCCTTCAACACGTGACAACATGGTGGGAATTCCGTGATTGAAAGATGTCTGGCACCCTACCCCTGCTTGTGAGATATCTGATCAGTCGCTTATGATTAGACGGTTTAGGCTTTAGCTTATGTCTTCAAACGACCCAAGAGTTTGGTAAGAGGCGTAGTGATGACGGTCTCACGTCAGGACTAAACAGTGGCTGGGTGATTTACAACTTTACTCGCAAAGGAAAACCACGGTTGCAATCTCGACTAAGCCGTTATTCATGGAGCAAAAGTGTTTTTGGAATATTTCGCGTTTTCGGCTGAATACAAGTGGAAGATAGTTTCACTTAGACTGCCGATATTTAAGAAACTGTCGGAGGTGCTTTTTTAATGCATCTTCACACACTTGGGGGCCGTTCGGAATTACTTGTTCTTTTTGTATTCTGGTCTAACCTTTTGTATTCCATACTGAACTGATTATACAAACACGCAAACGCGTAAATCTACAAAGCCTCGACTACAGCTGACATTGTAGAGACAGAGCGTTTCCACTTCAGGTAGTGTAATGATAAAATACCGATGGATGCGCGTAAAAATTCATTGCAAAGAAATGAAATTTTCGCGGAACAATCAGAAACATCTCCAATATGAGAGAATAGGCCGTCAATGCGTGACTACGTGAAGTGCATCACTACGGTGAGTAGTGAGTTGCATTCAGCCATATCTAAACGAGAATTAATCACACTATTCGGCGGTCGCCAATGGCAAACTCTCAGTACCTTTAACCATTAGCTGGATAATACGNATTCCTTATAAGAACAGAAGTGCTTCTCGACAATTCCAAATAGTTTGATTTCAATAACATGTTCAAAACATAATTAGGATATCGAAATTCACAACAGGTTTGAAGAGGTTTGAAGGACCAGATTTGCATCACTCAAGGCTTGCAAGTAAATCAGTTTTGATGTTGAACGTCTTGTTATAAAGGGGTAAGGCCGATGCTCTATTCTTCATGTGGAACACACCAAAAAAAAACTGAAGTTCTCCACAATAAATTTTTGTTGAACCGATAATTCAAGAACTGGCTTCGCGTAAGATATGAAGGACAACCGGCGGATTGCGAACAATTTCTCAAGATTGTATAGGATAGCACAATTTTGACCATTTTGAAGTACCAGTGTACTTTTCCAGCTTCATGTGGTTTAAGAGACAAGTACACTTTTCATTGTTTTTCCCCTGTCGCTTGATTCTGAGAGAACATAGACAGTTCGAAAAGAAAATCACAGACCAAGGTAGATATTACACCGAGTATCTGGCTCATGAAAATGTCAAACGCTGAATTTGGTAAAAATCTGCAGGGCTAAAATGAGGCTGAAGGAACGAGAAGCAACCTGCAAACAAGAGTCTGATATTGTTCACCTCGCGTTGGATAGTCTTTATCCGGCTCCCATGTAGATGCATGATATCAAACAGCAAGAACAGGGTGCTTTCAAGGAAGCGCTTTACTTCCTTTGGTTTTTCGTCCACAAATTGGGTGCTTCAACCGTTGTATGGCGGTAATTACATAGCTGAAATATACAGTTTGTCGACATGTATGAGTTTATTGTATATTTGCTAAAATAGTCAAACGGAACAAAGCTGGGACCATCTGATCATCGATAGAGCTGGATCCGCTTGTGTCGCTTGTTGAAAGAATCTGCGGAGCGAAATCGGGGACTATTCTGAATCTGATTTTAAACGCTAAATAGACTGGTCACAGGTCAAAAGGTCACATTCAGAAAAGTGGGCTGCCAGTTCTGCCAAAGTTTTTTGTGAGAAGCAAGTGGTCCTTTCATGTTCAGCTCAGACCAGCGTGTGGCAAAACAGAGTTCCTCGAGAATAAATACTCCATTGTTTTCTTTAACCATCCTCAACAAATTACCGCTCCATATGTACGACCAAAATTATAACTACCAATGTTCCGTCCTCATGTACTTTTGACGCTTGTTTCCATTTATCCTGTCCACTGATTAGCAAAGGTCAAATATCACCGATCCGTAATACGACAAATGAGACCCTGCGTCCACTTGAATCTAAGATAACTCATCTAGCAATCTAATAGAAATATTATTAATGAAATATCGCTAAGAGATTCTTTCTTGTATCCCATCTAGATGGACATTTGCATAAGCCATACAGAAATTTGGCCTTATCAGATCACAAGAATCTCTCAATATCGACTTGTAGAGCATCTTCAAACGAATGTGCGAACAACTTCCAGAAAGCTAACTCCATCCATTTCTTTGTGTTTTAACTCGTTTAATAGGTCATCGATACTGAATGAATGCTGCGATATCTCGTGCATGCAGGAGCGAACTACTGGCAAGCTAGCAAGAGCCCGTAAGAGGCTGGGTTTTCACCTCTGAAGAAGACATTATCTTACAAAACCACCAGTCTGGATTTTGTATTCAAACAACAGCTTGTATAAATTCTAATGCTCATGTAGTCAGCTAGCCGAGTAAAAGATGCACGTGGAATTTACCTAATGTGCCAGTTCTCACAACAACATGGGCTGACTTCGGGCCTTCGCCTTTATCAGAATCAACTTTGAGCACACTGAACACGAACTGTTGGTAACATCGAGAGTATTGATTTTTTTTATCTCATCGGTTAAAGCGTAAGTGGGCATTCTGTTTGCAAAAAACTTTCTTCGAAGGAACATCACAAAATGAAGAGGAGCAACTACCGTGCGGTCATTACCAAGTGTAGAGAAAACACTAGTGGATTTGAGCTATTGAGGAGCTTAACAATTCAGATCAATAGAAGAGCAGGACTGTTGTGAGGCACAAAAATGGTACCTTTGGACAAAACAAATTTTTGCAGCCAAGGCCATGAGCAAATAATTTTCCGCTCACCAAGAAAGATTACGCAAACAGGATGAATTTTTCGCCTTTACTTTGTCCACCAGGGGAATTTTAGGTCTGTCAGCTATTTGAAACGGGTCTACCGGCCAGCGTTGACAGAACTATTGGGCGACCAGTGGATTAATAACTCTCATTAGAGGATGACTTTTGACCAAAGGATTGACGTCAGACAGCTTAGTTTTCATAGTCTGTAGCAGATCAGCACATGTTTCCCCAAAAAACACGCTTTGATTTCCATCGCAAAATGAGTTAGCTTGGCTGTACGGCGGAGCGTTACTTGATACGTGTTATGAAACAGAAGTTTCTTAAAATTTATACCACTTGCAAAACTACCGAAAGTGAAAAATAAGATTTCAGTTCCTTTAAGATCCCGACTGATGCGTGGTCCATTTGAAGTGACATAAGGTGAACACTGGTGTGTAATTTTGGTGAAACGAGGTGAAATGTTCCAAACGCTGGCTGAATTTGCGACGCGGAAGGGTGTAAGCGTTCGCCCAAGTTATGAAGCATTAATTCATGGCGCACACACCGATAATGGTCATCAAACGTGTTCAGAATAAGGCAATGCAATCACTCAAAAGAATTGAACCGATAGAAATAAAACACCCTAAACTTTGGTCTCCCCGTAAGATAGAAACAACTGTAAATCTCACATCCACATCACTCGTTTGAAGAATCTCTCAATATCGACTTGTAGAGCATCTTCAAACGAATGTGCGAACAACTTCCAGAAAGCTAACTCCATCCATTTCTTTGTGTTTTAACTCGTTTAATAGGTCATCGATACTGAATGAATGCTGCGATATCTCGTGCATGCAGGAGCGAACTACTGGCAAGCTAGCAAGAGCCCGTAAGAGGCTGGGTTTTCACCTCTGAAGAAGACATTATCTTACAAAACCACCAGTCTGGATTTTGTATTCAAACAACAGCTTGTATAAATTCTAATGCTCATGTAGTCAGCTAGCCGAGTAAAAGATGCACGTGGAATTTACCTAATGTGCCAGTTCTCACAACAACTCCGGACACCCAGTATGAGAGGCGAGCGCGTTAGCACTATTCTACCAGCGCACGTTGGATGCCTCTGAATTTTCACGTCTGAACGGGTGAACGTGTTCACGCTTGAGCGATGTGATTGATATGCCCAACACACCATCGATACGACGACCTAGTAACTGTCTTCGTTGTGATGATCGATTGGCCCGGTTGTCAGGACTTCCCAGTCAGGTAAATTTGCCGATTTCAGACGCCACCTGTGGTACATGAAACACGTTTCGCAGTCAGTTATTCTCTTACCGACAGATTGCAGCCAAAAAAATCCAAGTGTTAACAGCTCAGGTCAAGTCTTGGGAGATTCTTTAACTTAATAAAAGATCCCAGCAATCTTCCTACAAGATGAAATTACGAGTACACTCTAAGCGTCGAAGTAGTGCACACAACTGAATTCCCACAAAATTGACAAAACTCAAACCTTTCGTACAATTTCTCGGGTGTTTGACAGTGCATTACACGCCGTAAAAAGCTTTTGTTTTTGAGGCACCAGGATACCATACTAGCACCATACTAGCTTCTATCTATTAAGAAGGACCATATGAACTACTCAGTCAAGAATTACTTGTGCATTTGATGATGACCAAACTTCCTCGAGAAACTGGGCCTTCAGTCCATTTGCATGCATCCTAATTAGATACATTTTGCAACCCAATTCGTTTTCCGCTTTTTCATAAGTTAGGATATAATGACATGCGATCGGTTGCAGAAAAAGAGTTCTCTTAGCTACGTTATTCCCACAGATGCCTAACCACGGACAGTAAGGGGCACAGTATTTTCCGCCACGTATGAATTGCTTACGATTTGTTTCCTCATTAGTTGATCATAATTCAAAGAAAATAGATTTCCGTTTATCACCAGAGATCTTTTCCAGTGCTTGACACTTATGCTTGTCATATTTGACAGTTTTTGGCGATAGCGCAACGAACCTGGGTGGGTTGATCCGAAGACGCTTTCCCAGAAGACACTGATCTTTGTGCAATTTTTCAAACTACTGTCTTGAGCAAAAGTGTTCTCCACATTTGCGTTTGACATTTCATACGTCACCGAAGGGTTGAATGCCGATGCACGAAACTTTGGCCTATCCGGATTTATTTATACGCTGCGGTCTGTGCGCACTGAAATGTTCGTCTGTCGTTTATTGTTTTTAAAACGACATTTTGCTCAAACTCGTGTACAGGTAGAAGTATACTGGTTGGAGGCGAATTTATTCTATTCGTGAATTCCGTCGGATATAAGCAATAATTTTGGAGAAGAATAAATACAAGTTATTTTGGAGATAATAACTCCCGTCGTTTTTAGGGCGTTGTCTCTTATTCTTTAGCGCAAATTTGTTCCAAATTTTGTCAGTAACGCGCATTACTAATTTTAGGGAAGGTATGACGAAGTGTCTCACGGAAAAAAACACCAACACCTTTTAATGAGCGAATCTCAGATCCCGATTTTTCCCCTCAGAAGTCAGTATAGAAAGCAGATAAACTTTGCTGCATTCAGAGGGCACATAAATGGGACAAGAAGTGATTGTCCTTATCAGTAAGCACAAGAGACCTCATGGAGAAGGGTCTTTTATACATCTCCTTCAGGGTAAAGTTTCACGGGAAACCCTTGTTTAACCCCTACGTGGGAGCAGCCTTTTCCAAGTGGATTGCATAACAACTGCTAGTTGGAGTTTTAACCAGCCTACGTAGAGATGTCACATCATATGGGTCTAATCGCCTGTCCGCTCACCAGACACTTTCTCCAGTAATGATAAAGTGACTCACTAGAAATGTTGGAAAAAAAACCAAGCTGCTCACTAGAAATACATTATATCCATTTCACCCTCAGGAAGCTTATTTCGATTGATTACTGGCGTGGTCACTACTTTGTGCCAGCTTTACATTCTTTCCAAAAAGTCCGGGTGAATATCCGTGTTAACAATCGGGTGAACTAATCTGCTACACTGAGCTAGTCAGTAAATTCACATCGACCCTTAGTATACATGTTTGTTTTGCGCACAGGGCAAGTGCCCAAGGTCCCCTCACGGATTCCCCCCACTGCTGAAAGGAAGGAAGCTTTTGCCGCGGAGTTATTTATTAGAAGATGCCAACTGAACAGTTACAGACTATTGGACAGGGAAACGAAATTTTCATATGCATCTTGTTTACAAAAAACTGAATATCCATCTTCGCCTTGAACGCGTCTTCCCGTACTTGGATATTCATTGACTGTTGCTCAAATCCAAGCAAATGCTACAAAGCAACTCCATAAATTCCGTAACAGCTCTCACCGTTCAACATACGCACAGCGGATTTATGAGAAAACATGCTACTCGCATGCCGCCAATCAGTAGTAGCTAAGTGGTAAATAAAGAAACCTAAACAAGGAATAAATTCTTTAGCGAATAGGGGCTAGCGCTTAGAATCAGGAAAGCACTCTGTAAAAACACAATATAAAGGACACGTTTTGGAGCAAATGCCGGAGAGTCAATGACCTTTTTTGCTCTAACCTAAGCCGGTCTACCAATAGAATGGTTCTGTTTTCTTATTTCCGGCGAACTGCTTAGCTGTGTGTCAGAATATAAGGTGTTTTCACTGAGTAAAACTAAACAAAACTCAAAATGCATGAATGACAAGCGTCAAGGTGGACAAACAAACGGAAAAATTTGGTAGTTGGACGGAAACTGGTCACCTGCTTCCATTCCGAGATGAGCTGAGCGCAACACATGATACTTTGCTTGGTAATCCAAACAAAAGTTACATTTTGATCCTTTATACAAGATGCAGTATAGTACTTTTAGGTTGAACTTTAGCCCATAAAACCGTAAAAAACTCCGTTCGTTTTCAATATCTCATTTGGAAACGTGTGGCTAAACAGACTGGGGTTTATGTGTATTTAAAAAAACGAGTAACGGGGAAACAGTTTTGTTACATGACAAGATATTGGTCCTATAGTTCGTTTTTCCGATATTCTCAAGGTACTTCCATATGCACAGTGATCATGTAGTGATATGTGGTTTTGCTTGACTTATTTGGGATAAAACGGGTTATCTTCTGAATAATTTGGAACAAGTAATTTTTCATCCGAAAAGCTCTCCAGCGTTGCCTTACTTCTTTTTAAAGCCAGTGGCGGTTCCTGTAAGTTGCATGCAGTTTGCCGAAACTGATGGCCATCAAGGTAAGGGAAAGAAGTATGTCTGTTTCTCCGCCAGCTTGTTCTCCATAAAGGTATTCCATTACCATCCCGCTGCCTATAAACTCCATCGTTAACACATCTGTAGTGTTTGCTGATTCTAGATCTAGTTGTCTTGGAAAACCGATAGGGGCTGTCCTGATCTAGTTGAGCTCTAAATGTCTTCTCCAGTCTTCTCTCGGCTAACGAACAGCGGTTGTCTTCTCGTCCTTGACTAGTTGGCATACCACACTGTGCCTACTCTTTCGGAGACTGTTGCTCGACAGTAAAAGAGCGGGCGCCCTAAAAAGGAGACATCTTTTACAGGCTCTTCAAGAGGCGTCTGTCCAAACAACTCTTGAAACTAACGCATTTGCCGGAATTGTCTTTTGGAACAGCTGTTGACTAAAAGTCGCCTGCTCAAAACAATCCAGAAAGCAAAAGAGACCCCACTGGTAGAGATATCTGGCATTTTTTGTAAGATACACTGGCACAAATATGGAAAGGTAACATAGTAAACCAATTAACAAGGTCGGGTTGTGAAAGGTATCCACATTTTCATTTTTTCCAAGCGCAAACAATTCAACCAGATATTATGGAATACTCAAATTCAATCAACAAATCCGAGATATGTATGTAGCTATCCAAAGACTGTTCAAAAAAAGATTACAAAGCCTTTTGCTTGCCTTAGCGTGAATACAACTCGGTTTCAACATAAACATAGTCAATTTACTTTCAATGTGGTCTGCTTGACAGCCCGAAGTGCCCAAACGTTCCATTACATACATCTGAACCAATCCGTTAAGAGGAAACTTGCTGAGCACTCTGGTGTTCAAGTTGTCTGAGGTGTTTCATGAGTTTGTTGGAAACATTCTGCCCCATTTGAGGACGACCTAATTCGTGCATTGCGGAGCGGTCACCAACCGAATGCTATGACCTGACAGTATAATATATATAATATATAAAATATCATAAACGAGAGATTCAGTTGAGTCTCTCGTGAAAACCAAATTGATTTGCAAATGAGTGTTTTCGCGAAAACAATGGAATTTGGGTTCAAGTAGCTCATAAGGTTGACGGAAACTCGGGGACTGCGCCTACGTGATGAGCCTCAATTTGGGCGAAACCGGTCGTGGGCTGTCGAAGATTTTTTCAGCAACCTTGTGAGTAGTTTCCTTTAGGAAAAGAGGCAAATTGAGTTACGTACCGCACAATCACAAGTAAAGTCGATGCTTGCTTGATTATTGTACAATCGACTTCGGCGACAATCATACGAAGAGAAGCAATTTTATTCTGGTCGTGCAAGATGTAAGCTGCACTATACCATGAGAACAAAGTTGAGATTCACATGATCTGTTCGAACAGTTTTCGAAATAAGAGTTCAGATATGCTTCTCAAATTAGAACAACTACCCTCGGAGAACAGTTTTGAATGAACGAATCAGTTGCTCAAATGTGCAACTCAGGTATCGCGCATTCCACTTGTCCAATCATATCCAATCTATGGGGGGGGGGGGTCCAAACTCTGAAGCAAAACCCCGTATAGATGGAGTTTTTGTAGGTCAGTCGCATTTGTTACCCTGCTACTGGACAATCATGTCACAGAAATGAAGTTGCACAAAATTCCGTACGTTTTGCGGTCGAACCAGGATTATTAACCTGAAATCTAGATGCTCTTATTTTGTTTTTTTTTTCACTCTGCGTTTCACGAAATTCCTTATCTCGAAAGGTTGCAGATACGCTGCAGACTGTGGTCATTTGATCCTTACGTCTGAGTTATTTACTTAGCAGATATGTCAGTATCTCTAAGCCGAAAGAACTTCAGGGACACTTTGTTTCACAGCTGTCCAACTTTGAGTCAGGTCAAATATTTGTCAAACCTGGACATGGATATCTTTTCGACTTGTTTAAAAAACAACGGCTGCAACGAGTATTGAGTTACTGAAAAACTCACCTACCCTCCAAACGAATGTCGGATTATGAAGAGGCAATCATATCCCCTGTATATACATCCAAACAAACTTTGTGATAACGCTGTCAATTTCAAGAGCAGACAACCGGAAATTTCCTTTGTTGCTAAATATTCTTCGAGAACAAATTATTTTTCTGAAATTCAACATAAAATGTACACAGTTTTAGACCAGAATTTTATTCACTTATCTGGCACAACCAACTTCAGGCTTCATTCTTATCTGTTTATCATCGTCGAGCTGTAAGGAAACAGGACTCGATAGACGGGCACCTTCATGAGAAAGACATCGTTTTCGAGACGCTAGAAAATTTATTCCACCAGTGCATTACCATGTCCAAAATCAATAGGAACACATCACAGATTTCGTAAAAACAAAGTGATTCTACCCGATAGTTTCTTAGTTGGGGGGCTGAGACAATCCCCGTAAGCTTGTGGGATGCATTGAACTAAGTAGAAATCAGTAGATTAAGCTTCCCACAATCGAGTAAGATCACGAACAGGAAGAAATTACCATTGTGAGACAAAAATATAACCGAGTCTCATAAACGAAGCTACTCACATGGTTGCTGAAAACTCTTCCACAGCCCACCATCGGTTTCGCCTTTCTTCGGGCTCATTCATCAGCCAGGCGCAGTCCCCCAGTTTCCGTCAACCTTATGGTCTACTTGAACCCAAATTCCATTGTTTTCGAGAAATACACTCATTTGCAAATCAATTTGGTTTTCACGGGAGACTCAATTGAATCTCTCGTTTATGATGTACTCCAGCTGAATGTGCTGCACACAGGGCGCCTCGTGTTTCAATTGGCAGGATATTCAAGATATCACAGTATATTTTCATAAAGGAAACTACTCACAAGGTTTCTGAAATCCCTTTGACAGCCCACGACCGGTTTTGCTCTTTCAGAGGCTCATCAGATAGGCGCAGTCCCCGAGTTTCCGTCAACCTTATGTTCTACTTGAACCAGTTTGCCGGCACGCTTATGCTGTGCAAAATAGACGTTTGGGCATCACTACCATGATTTTGAGTTACGGCAGCTTGCTGCCCTGCAGTGGAGACTGAAACGCGTGTCCAAACTTTCCAGCTAAATGATTACAACGGGATAAAAATTAACAGAGACTAACTTGGTGGTTTGACTCTATCTGTTAGCCGGAGGATGGGCCTTCACAACATGTGATGCGATTACATCTTGAGAGCTTTTGTGAGAGTTTGATTTCGAGCACGCCATTCGTTGTACAGATCAATGCATAATTGATATGCCAAGTTGACTGTCATTTCTCTTAGCAGCCCATTAACTAGGCGGATGTTCCATTTTCCCGGGATCATGTGGCGAAACGGCCATAGCATGAACACCGTTCTTACTCTAAGAACGTTTCCTGAAGAGGCCTACCAAAAAACAAACCCATGGAATTCAGGACAGGCTCAAAGTTTTGTGCACATCTTTTTGCCCACGCCAACAAATTTCAGACAAACCTTCGAAACAAACTCCCGTGAATACATGAACGAACCCAAAGGACTTAATAAAAAAATCTTTCAGGGGCTTTGGGAATACGCTAAGAAGTCTCGATTAGACCACGCACCCACAACAGCCGAAGACCAAGTTGCGTGGTTAGTGACCATCGTCCATTCCGCCTTCAGGTTTCGTCAAACGAATGCGCTAACGCCGCGAAGACATCTGCTCACAGGTCTATGACTCGGAATAAATCAGAATAGATTTACGCAGTTAAAATCCACAGCGCAGTAGCGGAATAACTGCTTGATGTCTGGTACGGTGCCCAGTGGGTTTGTTAACTGGTCGATTCTCGCACTGTCGTTTTGCTTTTAACTGAGTTTGATATATGAGTTAAGGTTTAGATAACAATGTTTCAATCTACCGGTTTTATTCCACTGGAAGAATATTTTTTACATTATTAAGGGGTGAGATTTGACCAAGTAAATGGTTTGGAGTTTTCCGGGTTCAACTATCCTGGGAGTGCGATAAAATGTTAGTTTCTTTCGCTGCTGAGTAACATAAGTGTGAGAATGTTGCAACTTTCCTCCAAAAAAACTTAATTTTTCAACCCTGCGTCATCAGGAGCAAGAATTTTCCGGTTTCCATTCATAAGTTGAAACTTCGCAAAATGATTGGCGGATGGTAGACAAAACCATATTTACGATTACTGCAGATCACGAATAAAAAAATACGGTTTCGTCGATTCTTGCGTTTGAAACTTCCGAAATATATGGCCTGAATGAGTGAATAAAATGCGATTTTTCGCTCAATAAAATGGGTTATTTTGCGCCATTCTTCAAAGCAATTGAGGCTTAGGCTCCACAAAATGGATGGAACAGACGCGATGTTTCGGTCAATCAGTAAGTTCCGGATAAAAGCGCTGCCGGTTCACGGATCATCTCATCTGAGAAAAAAAATCTGGACTTTGGAAGCACTTCGGTTCCTAAGACAAATCCAAGAGGACAACATTTTGTGGGAAAATGGATAAAACGTGAAGTGTGCAGGCGGTATCGATACACTGAATCCGTGTTACTGTGCAAGTAGTTAAAGCAAATCTATTGTCCTCGGCCAACTTCGTTGCTGATGTACTGCTTAGGTGGCCACTTCTGCGTGAACTATAGTTCCGTTGAGTACACTGAACTTACATGCAAGCTAGCCGTGATTCAAGTCCATGCTTTCCCGGGTTCCATCGTTAGATTCCCCCTTCGACGTCTGACCAATTCATGCGGACTTTGATAACAGAAAGCCTGTAAGTGAAACCAGCCCTCTTAGCTTGCTTGAATTATCATTTAGGATGAGTCATTGGAATATACGACCAGTTTATTTTTGGAGTATTAATTAAAAAAGGGGTTTCCCACCATGTTACACAATTTGGAACTTGCACCCTGATCTCACCACTCTTTGTTTTTTTCACTGTTTTCATGCGTATACGGGAGCGGAATTCAAAATACACTTCGAAAATAGAAATAAGCCAGTTTCTTTAACAAACAGCATATGAAACGTAAGTTTTTTGAGGCCCATACAGCAAAAGACTACAACTAAGAGCTTCATTTGAAGGAAACAAGTAGTCGGAAGCTTGCGGCGGGTCCATATTGCCTCCGGAAATATTCCCAAAACTTCCTTATTGGTGAAACTAGCGGCCGTCTTGGTTAGATGAGTCTGTTAGTAGACGTTGGGACACTAACTTTCTACACGGTGACCCCTAGAATTGGTCGTTCTTTGTTGCCTTAAGTATGGTTCACTCTATCTGCCTTTTTGTGCTTGGGATATTCAATCATCATTCATGAGGAAGATCGTCGTGTCATTGACCTCTACGATCGCCCGGCCGTTGAAGCATAGGTTGCAGCTGACAATGGCTTGTCTTCATGAAGAAAACTACTTACAAGGTTGCTGAAAACTCATCGACATGCAAATGAGTGTAGTTCTCGAAAGCAGTGCAATTTGGGTTCAAGTAAATTATAAGGTTGACGGGAAACTCGGGGACTGCACCTATCTGATGAGCCACAAAAAGGGTGAACTCGGTCGTGGGTTGTCGAAGAGTTTCCAGTCAGCTTGTGAGTAGTTTCCTTCATGAAAATATACTGCGATATCTCAAATATCGTGTCAACTGAATCTTGGGGTGGCCTGTGTGCAGCACATTCAGTTGGAGGACATCATAAACGAGAGATTCAATGGGGTCTCCCGTGAGAACCAAATTGGTTTGCAAATGAGTGTATTTCTCGAATAACGTGTCTTGTTGCCCTGTTAATCAAGAGGCACTAACAAAATCTAACAATCATTACATTACTTGGGATTTTTTGGTAACATTTGGAGGCAGGTCTTTGAAAATTTTGGTTAGCCATAACACCTCCTCTCATTAGATAAAAAGTACATTTTTCGCCTTTAAAATCAAGAAATTCTTTTGTCCATAAGCTCAACCATAGTTTCTGTCTACGTATGCAGAAAGTCGAAAACGTAGCTGTAGAAAAACTTTTTACGTTTCAGACCCTGATTGCCGACCTGTATGTCACCTGTGTCAACAGATACATTTGCAAAAAGGTCTTCAGCCAGAAGACGCATTGGGGTTGCCAATATTCGGTGCGGCCAAAAGAGACCCGTTTCTTGCGATTTTCTGGTGGGTGATCTGGTAATCTGGTTCCAAAAAAACCGTAGGCCCAACGTTTCTGGAACTGTTGTGCGGATGAGGACAAAAAGCCGGTGGACAAACATCTGCCGCACTTTGATTGGAAGTCCGTAACACGACCTACAAACAGCGATGCGTGACACGCAACCTAGCACTATAAATTCACTGTCCCAGTCTACCGCACATGCAAGATCACCGAAAACGATTCTAAGGTTTACGGAGTGGCAGAGTGCACACACATACTGAACTTTGACGCCCCGATGGAAAGCTCTCTTAGGGGAATTGAGTCATGCGAAAACCATATTGGTTGTAAATCTAACGTGATCCCCACGAGAAGGGTTTCTTTGCCTACTAGTCTGTACTGATCGATATTGCGTATCATTGTTCAGATTTGCGGCACAACTAGAACCAACGTTTCTCATGTCACCCTTCGAGCCACCATCTATCGCAGACGGTTACTTGACCAAGCCCTGATTCATTTTGAACTGTGTCAGTGTGTACCATGATGTGTAAACAGCCAATGCACAATTCGCAAAATAGCCCCATTCATTCTCTGACCGATCACCCCAAACGAAGGGATAGTATTTACCAAGTCTAAGAGAATAGTTGTAACTGAAATAAGCTTGAATGAACCAAATCAAATGTATTTCTTTCGAATCGATTGTTTAAAGCAAGAAAAATGAAAAAAAACGTTCCAAGATTTCTGTCACCTAGACAATTTGAACTTAACGTTTAAGCCGTTCATAGAACGCAGTGCTCAGAAAGTTACATGCAATCTGGTTGGGCTTAATATTAACATAGTCGACTTTCATAAAGGAAACTACTCACAGGCTGGCTGAAAACTCTTCCACAGCCCACCACCAGTTTCACCCTTCCAATTCGGGCTCATCAGGTCGGCACATTCTCCGAGTTTCCGTCAACCTTGATCTACTTGAACCCAAATTGCACTGTTTTCGAGAAGTACACTAATTTGCAAATCAATTTGGTTTTCACGGGAGACTCAATTCAA
>NW_008751891.1:214464-233596 GCF_000715545.1 Opisthorchis viverrini | reverse complement strand
TCAGATAGGCGCAATCCCCGAGTTTCTGTCAACCTTATGATCTACTTGAACCCAAATTGCACTGTTTTCGAGAAATACACTCATTTGCAAGTCAATTTGGTTTTCACGTGAGACTCAATTGAATCTCTCCTTTATGATGTCATCGTTTATGATGGACATCATAAAGGAGAGATTCACTTGAGTCTCCAATGGAAACCAAATTGATTTGCAAATAATGAACTTTCCTTTAGCTGATACACAAAAAAAATCTCACTGTAATGTGTAACTGACATTTGCTCATTTTGGTACATTTTGCATTTCTTCTTTATCAACAAGCGTATAAAAGGTCATTTCAGATAAAAAATTTCTTATCCCATGGCGTAAACACATGAGAAAGGGAATTCTAAACACTACATCAATTTGAATTTATTAGGTGCAGTAAAATATTTTGCTCAATTTTGTAAAAATTGGTTTAGAAAAAGGACGACAATTGCTGACTAATGATTAATGTGCCAAATAGCCTGTGCAACAGCGTAACTAGTAGGTGAGAGAACAAACAGTTGGTTCGAACGTGATGATAAGCGCTGATTTCTGGGGCACCCAATGACTCGTTCCAAATTTCCCCTTGACTAACTGTAATCTGTTTTATCAATAAACTGATTGAATTTCTGTATAGCTGTAGCAAAAACATTTACCAACAGCTTTTTAGCTTTCCGATAAAATTACTGAAAAATGACTGGTTAATCAACGCTCACCCAAATTTGATTCGTTTGTTTCAGCGGAGCAAACATAGTTGTTTTTTACCCGCTCATTCAAATACAAAAATAACAGGTCTTGATGTATGGGCACATACCAGAGTTTAGAATTGTTTCCTGGAGGTCAAGAAAGACCTAAAATTGATAACAATTTTGCCGGGAATGAACTCTCCGTCTGAGATTTGATTAGCAACATGTAGCTTCTATAGGTCTTCCATCTTGTACGAATGACAATTCATGCTACAGAAATTTTAAGTTGACAAAAAGCAAACATCGAAAAATGACAGTACCTTGGTGGGAATAAAAAACAAACGTCAAAGACCCTCACGTGATATTTTCGCAGAAAGATGCAACATCACATAACGAATGTTCAGCACTCATCAGGGTGAAAGTACTTTTATGGTTACTGAAGTTGACTCTAGTCAACTGGTGGTTGTTATCTGAAAAGAGGTTCGTAAAAAGTAGAAAAATCGATTCTCCGGGAAGGTTATTACTAACAACTCCATCAATTTACTCATCAGCACGTAGCATATTAAAACAGTGTGTTGAAAAACAAAGCTTCTGGCTTCACAAAGCAGGCTCACAATTCTGCTTGGGCAAAGTGTAATCTGACTGCCAGAGGTCGTCTTCATTGGTTGAAGTGCCCGTGGTACTCGGGTTTGACAATTTACGGTTTTGATGAAGTTCACAGTTAAAGGTTCTCATCAATACATTTGTCAATGCGATCTAAACACAAACGTCATTGATTGGGCTAAAACAAGGCACTGAAAATGCCGTTTTATTAGAAATCTACTGGTTTCAACCAGCTCTTGTGGACAAATCAGCTACCTGTTCCCTAAACCATTGAGTGAGACAGCGCATAACGATTAGACTGACAGGAAGAGCTTAACCAGTTTTCACGATCCAATCTGTTCGTTCACGTCGGCTGGGTGGGAGAGACGGGGATTTGTATCCTTGGATACACTGCCCTAGATTTGTACGTCTTCCTGACGCGCATAGCTAACCAGCCCCGGTTCAGCTGGTCGGTGGATTTGTCGAAACACTTTCCGTTCCCTGCGCTTTTCACTTGCGCTGCTCTGCAGTTTTCTCCATTTGATTAGTATAATTAGGATGCATACGCATGCAGAACCACACGCTGAATGACCAATTTGGTCGGCGTTTGAAAACGAGACAAAAACAATTGCCCATCACATCCATTGTACCCGCGATACTCAGCAACTCGTCTCGAGGTTGGCGATGATACTCGCAGATAATGCATGTGACTTCGCCTGCATTTGGCACGCCCAGTTGTCTGCCTGATTACTCGCAACAGGCAATGTAAGGTGTGGAATTGCACGGTTGGGACTAACTTGGGACCCATTCAGCCCACACTATAACATTAGCGATAAGGTCGTGTTCTAGTTTAGGAAAAAGGGGTGGTCAATTTATAATTCCCGGTCGTTACCGGATTGTGGCGCTTCGCGTGTTGTTTATATTTAGAAAAATCCATTCCTGATTTTGTGCGATTTCTCATTAATCTTTTGTTTGTTTTGAAAAAGTCCTTTGCACTTGCTCCTTTAAGGGGAATATGACCCTTTGCACTTGCTCCTTTAAGGGGAATTCGAATGACAGACTATCCCGCAGAGATCTTATCCTTTAGTTATAACAACTCTTCGGCGCACGGCCTCCTTGCCATCCGGAAGAAGCATGAGGGCGGAGATACTGGAAGGTTACCAAAGCCTAGACAAGAGCAGCTGTAATTCACGGGTTTGATTCGAACCACGGAATGTTTGGTCCGTCAATTCACGCCTTGACCACTGAACCATCTTGAGCTCTCTCTCCACTTGAGGCAGACTGCTTCGGGGAACGCAGATACCACTGCTTCGGGTATAAGTGAAACTTCCAAACTGCCATCCAGTTATTCCTGATCCTGCTCACCAAGCCACTTAGGAGGTTCAAGGTGGATGCCTATTGCAAAGAACCAATTTTTGTATAGATGGCGTATGTGTTCATGTTAGAAGTGGATTTATTCAATTAAAAACCTTACCGGAAATGGTTTTGATCCATTTTTCCCTCAACCGAGTTGGATGTACAGACTTCTCAGCACTCTATTTCTAGTCACAGGACCGGTTCCATAATGTCCGGAGCATCATTTAACGTGGCAACGAATAACCGTGAACGTATCAAGTCGAAGTATCTTATTCAGTCAACCGAAAAATAAGACGGAACACGTTGTGGGAATTCGGATGGTTTGAAAAAGCATCTACGTCCTTCAAACTGGCACGCGAACACGACTTGACACGCGCGACAGACGCTGTGAGGTTTGGAAGACAGAGTGATTGAAAGCATAGAGTCTGTTCTTACAGCCTTACCACATAATTTTGCCTGTATCTCTTTTGAGGGCAACATATTCGGTTCTGAACAAACACGTTGAACCTCTTTGAAACTGCGAACCGTGAAGTGTTCCAATCACTGTTCACCAGCAACTCCTTTTCGGATTGTAGCATTTATTGCGTAAAAAACCTGTTGGACACTGGTGTGATCACGGGCCAGAGACATTCACTTGGTATGTCACAACTGAGCCAAAAAATAATTCCCAGTAACCAATTAGCACAAATCATATTTGTCACTTGCGTTCTGCCTAATCCAGGCTAAAGAATTAGCGTGCTAATCCCGGAAAATCAACTTCTCATGTGATCGGATTATCGGTCACCTCTGATTAGCTGATCTCATGATGAAGGGGTGGATTTATCGTGATTTGGGTCGGCATTTCCAATCAGAAACGACCAAACTTGACAGGTGGAAGATTGTCTTAAGAATATAACCACGACTTCATATCGCACAATACATTTTTCGGAACGAAAGCTGATGTGTATGAGGTTTGACAGGCACGATTGCATGAAGAAACGCGGACTAATCAACGAACTAACAACAATTTACATGAAGAAACTAACTTGTTGTTAATTAGCGAAATAAAAAAATTCACAAAATTTTGTGATGTTTACTATAAAAGCAGACATTTTCCGGAAATTATTTTACCGTTTGACGTGGTTTACTGTGGTTCGTGTTTCTGTTTTAATCTGACGTACTAGTGGTCGATGCGGATGTAAGACTGAGTTCATTTGTTGTCTGCGGATCACATGTTTAACCCAGTCCACGTGACATAGACCACAACAGAAAACTGGGAAGATCATGTTGAGTTCGACGAAACATCAGCACCCGAACTACAAATTTATGAAATGTAATGTTTACCTTAGGTTACAAGTTTTCATGTATTCAATAAACACCGTTGTGTGGCAAACCATGACCGCGTCTTCCCACATTCTTAGGAGTCAGAATGGTGTGTTCTTTATTAACGTGATTAAAAATAAACAATTGCCTTCCCTGTATCTATAAAATTGATCTTTTATCGAATTTTGTCCAAGGAATGGAAGCCGGCCGTCAGCGAAGACGACAGATAGAGCAAAATACTATAGATGGTTCAGGTTATCGAAAGAAAGCTCAGTAGCTCTATGTGTGGATGAAATTGATTGATGGTCCTCCCGGAAACTCCAAAATTTTGCGCAATTTCTAGGGTGCTTTAAAAAGCAAATTTATTCCTTACTGCCGTCCCCCTCCATTACACTTTTAATTTCCGCGTCGTGCTTTACCCCCGAACTCGCCCGGGTATTCCACAAGGAGTAGGAACAGTGAGACATGATTTGGCTATCAGAACTGCCAAAAGTCATACTAATCTAAATAATCAAATTAAAAATTAATTTTACCAATCGTAGACATAAAACTGTAAAAAAATTTCTGGTGATGGATTTAGCAGCAAAGACGTAATTAAACAAAACTGCGTACTGTTTTGTGGGTGGATGTGTTTTGCTCTTACTTTCTGCCCGGTCGGATACACCTCAAATCGTATGCTCAAATCGTATCGTCCTCAAATCGTATGCTCGTACCAAAATGTGCGCAACAACAGCCTATTAGTGTTTGGTTTTTCGTGCCTAATAATATTATGAGGTCGGAAGAAAGGTTAACCAGTATGTAGTCGATGCCTTTCAGTTTGACCAAGATGTTAGCGCTGTTGGTGTGGACTCAGCGGAATAATTACGCCAGAAAAGGAACACGGCCGTTCAAACGAGAGTGGTGTGACTATGAACCAAATACCTATCCCGCAACCAAAAATCTGCCCAGTGGGTTTCAAGCGTGTGCCACGCTACCTGACTCGGAAGTCTTGACTGCCGGGTCAATCGGTCGTCGCTACCAGGACAGTTAATGGGTCATCGTTCGACGAGTCGGGCACACCAATCACATCGCTCAAGTGTGAACACGTTTCGCCTGTTCAGACATGAAAATCCAGATGCGTCCAGCGTGTGTTGGTGGGTTAGCGGTTACCGGCTTGCCTCGCATGTCAGATATCCGCGGTTGAAATCCGGACACGGACACTGGATATGCAGTGCTGATGGGCTCTAATGAGAGCGAAACTCGAGTCCAGTGCTTCCCTTTGGTGTGTGGACTCACCGGAATAATTACGCCTGAACAGGAGGACGACCGTTCAGACGAGAGTGGTGTGACTATCAACAGAATACGGAATAAGTCCTTAAAAAACTTCGCTTGCCAAAGACTGCTCGGAAATGCTCCCTGTTTTACAGAGTAGACTAAATTCCCTACCGAGTCTGTCCATCACAGCTCGAAATAGGGAAATAGTTATGTGACTACAAATCAAAGATGATCATATCTCAAACAGCATTAGGCAGCTCATTTCACCTTATTTCAGCAAACTGGGTCACTATGGTTGAAATAATTCCTACAGTCAAAGTGGTAATTCCGCCCTCCTCACGTCATCTATAATTTCAGTTGCGTTTAATGTGACATCTATACTTCTGAACCAACCAGTGTCTCACTGGATTCTTGAACATTTCAAACCAATTGCTTTAGACTTTGCGACCCCAATTTCGAACACGTTCAACAGCCAGATGAGACATGCTATCCAAATAATACTTCTCAAGTCCTCATTATAATCTTACGCAGTGAAAATCTGATCTGCTGGCTTTCCCATTGCAGCCCTAATAACAGTTTAGCAAACAAGAGTTTTATTGCACGAAACCTTTTGATAAAAAGATTCCCGACGATTCCCGAAATGAACTCGAACCATCTGCTTCATCAGAGAGCGTGACACCCGACGTAATTTTTTATTACTTTATTCGTTACCTATAAAACTTATGTTCGGAGTTGATGAAATTATTTTGGAAATATAACCTTTCACAACTTGTTCTATGTCCGTTTTGGTGAACTAGCTGATAGAGTTCATGTTTTACCAGTCGCTTGTAATTTTTTCATGACGGAAACAGCAAGCTTTAGTCTTCTCTAATCATAGCAAATGTCAGTAAAACCAAGGTAGAGACCAATTTTGGCTTCCTGAATGGCTCCTTTTTCAGAGCAAAATACTAATGCTATAGCTGATTGCGGCTTACTAAATACTCTACAAAGCATGCCAAAATCCATCGCAGTCGCTTTCTGTTTCTTTCATTCATTAATGCAGTGTCTAAAAACCATCCACCCTAATGCCTCCATGTAGGGACTTATTACGGTCAAATTCTTAGAGGTGGTTGCATGATAGTAATCACTTTCGTCAGTGGTAGAAGGGAACCATAAAGTACACAGTTTTCTGTTTTGTTGACACTGATCGACTAAGCTGTTCGTCAGCGCGATTCGTCCTCAAGATGAGTCGATCGGTCGTTTATCGATCGGACAACTTATCGATCTAGCAGCCTGAACATAAAACCAAAGATAAGAGAAGCAATCGTAAAATTACAGACTGGGTTCGACCGAAACCAACTGCTAGTAATCACCACAAATTTGGTTTCCGATTGACCCTCGATAACGCGTGACGGGTTTTGTTCTTCCTGGAGATCAGTCCCCGACTTTCTTCAAAATCCCTATTTTCCGCTTGAACTGCCAAATGCGGATGCGCAGGAAGTTACGCGCTTGGCTCGGCAGAAAAACTGAAAGGTTGACGTAACTCCTCCTAACTCTATGTTCCCACTTTGAAACGTTTCTTATCTGGGAAAAGCTTTAGTACCTCCTAATCATACATCCGACATCTAAATGTCAATAATTTCAGCTCGCACAGTCATTCTCTCACATTTTGTTCCTGCCGGAAGAATTGTCATCCTACTTAAAGTTTGAAGGGCTTCGCCAAGAGACTGAATTGGTATTCACACATTTCATTCTTCTGAAGTGCTCTTCAGATAACTCACAAATGTGAGTTTTCATTGTGAATACTCGAGTGCCATCACCAATGCTACGTTCTGGGGGGAGGAAATACGAGTTTCGCATTTTAGTGAAAGAATTTTATCATGACAAGTCGATTGGAAATTGTCAGCAACGTTATAAGAACGCTCTTTGGTAATTCAGTAAGCAATTTTAAGCTAGTAAAACCACCATGTCAACAAACCATAGCACCCGACGCATGACGACGCCATCAAAGGCAAAACATCAAGTTTTTTGGATATAAAAGCCAAACGATTCATTGATCAGTCAAGTAGGCCGGATTACTTAAAACACAGCCTGAGTTAGATTCTTCCGTGAGTTGCCGAACAGTCCAAAGTATATATTTTGCTTGTTGTATGATAACGAAATCGGTTACTAAATTAAAACTGCAGATAAACCCTGGCACACCTTTGGCACCTCAAATGTTACCAAGCATTGATCGAATACATGCATGGAACGTTCACAAGTCAAACAAGATGAGATGATGCGTGCATTTCTGCGTCTGATATCCACGCTTATTCAGTTACAGTTTGAGACCTGAACTAGATATCTTACTTCTATTAGGCACTGAGTTTTAGGGTTTTTTGGATGCTGGCACACCACGCAGTTTCCAAGTCACATACGCACCACCGATTAGCAGTGGCGCACGCTGTTGTTTCTTTGTCACAGATGGCGCTGTCAAGGTTGTGTATTTGTCCACAGGAGGTGCCGAACAAAAATGAGTTTACCAAACATTGGGTGTTTAGAAGCTGTAAAATTTATTCAGGATTTCAGCAAAATGTATATTAAACATTTCTAGATTGGGCAGCTTAGAATTTCGGTATATTTTAGGTGGACCCTTTGCAGAGGCAAAGCTGTTCAGGCAGTCGTGACTCAAAGACACTCACGTATTTGAGTCTGTTTGAACGTCCAACCTAGATCACCACAGTTAGAGGATGTAAAAGGCCATCTTTTTTTACTTAACATGGCTTTTTGGCCATTAGGACGCCTCGCGTTTTTGCATTTATGCCCGTAACTTCATGGGTCTTTCAATATCCTTGAAATTTTTAGGTATTCAGCACAAATGAAAGCGCTTCCAGATTAGGAGCTGCAAGCTATAAGGGCATGGAGATGCACATCCCAATAAACGTTATTGTATGCCTATTTATAGGTCAATTCAAAGTAACGACAGTTGCCGAAACTGGTTGTAACAATTCCAAAATGCAACTAGCGTTTTTGCCGAAAGAACGTTTTTGTATGATTTTTGCCGATGCGGTTTGTATCTGTTAACCTACCAGACAAAGTGGCACCTTAAATTTGCTCAGGTGATTAAAATAACCTGTTTAAAATACTCCATGTAGATTTAGCCAAAAACAGAAACAGTAGTTTTCACTTTTCTAAGGGACTGTCTGCCGTTGATATAACCTGTCAAAAGTAACCACAGCAGTCCGGTTACCTGAAGTACGCCTCCGTTCGTTTTGCTCAAAACAACATCTTTTCTCGAAATGCTTTAGTCGGAGATGATTTAATGTAATAAACTTTTTGGCGCAAGAAATTACGCAAAAAACATTTCTAACTAATAAAATCTGCCAGAAATTCGAACGAGATTTTCATTAAAAGACTCACCAAGCACTATTTTTGGCTGATTCATGGACATTCGTCAAAAACCAAGCGCGTTTTTACGGAGAGTAAATAAACAAAAGTGTGATAATTTTGATGGCAAATTAAAATATCGCTTTAATTCACGCATAAACCAATAAACCGACCTGCATTTTCTTATAGTTGCAGTGTGGTGGAATAGAAAAGTTTATTGCAACCTAATGTCGTCTGATTTAAGCAGGGTTCTACGGAAAGTTTCGCCATTTGGTTCATTCGATAAAATTTTATGCGATTTCCAAAATTTTTATGTCTTCTGAACACGAAAGAAAGCTGCTCAAATCGTTTTTATTCAGACGAATTCATTCGAAAGAATTGTTGCAAAAACTTTCACTTGGTAGCTGATTTGCTGAAACTGCAAGCTTGAAATAAAAAAGTATAAACTCAACTTTATTAAAAAAACTCAGCACACGAGAGGTTTCTCACCCAATCTCTATACATTTCAGCTGAGCATCGGCAATTTATAAGATCGCGTTGTCACCTCTACTCGTAAGTTGGAATAAATTGTTGCATTCACAAGCCGCTGCTCCCACCACGAACCAATGTTGACGCACAAAGTTGAGTAAGGTAGGTATTAAATTTCAGAACGTTTATGTACGCATCGGGTGCTCAAATACAGCTGTTTGGTAGCACCACACGTGAAAAAATGATCGGCCATTCAAGCGGGTAATTCGAACGTTCTTGTAATACAACCTTAGCAAGACACTCACCAAACCAAGAGTACAATTCTGGCTACTTGGCCATTCACACCACAGGACGACAAGATCTATTTCAGCGTAAGAAAACACCCGTGGAATTAACGGAGACGCAATATGAATTCCGTCCGTCTCTATCCAGTTTTCAGCTCATTTGCCGGAAGATCGCTGGCTCAAAAGTTTCACGAGATGCTCAATTTTGATAAATTTAGATAAAGAGAAAATAGCTGAGCTGATGTTCTCGGCTACTTTGCATAGATTTATCCATAGGTGTATCTCCAATTTTTATGCTTTCCGGAGAGACCTACAGTTAGATCTGAATCAGCTCTGTAGCTTAGAGAAAAGTCATCATTATTCTGGCGGGCAACTCGGAGTGAATGGGGTATGATTGAGACACTGACAATAACTTGGAAGGAGATGGCTGACTATTTTGTCCTTGTGAGCCGTAGAGGGAGGTGAATCGCTGTTAAAGCTATCGGTGTAACGGTGGTACTACTGGGAGAGCAGGCATACGAGTAGTATGGTTTCTTCTTGTACATTCACTTTGCGCCTCTTGAAAAGGGAGAACTGTTGCGGGATTTGTGGAGTCGCTTTGTGGCGTTTGCTTAAATTTGTGCAACAGTCAATGAAAACCCAGGAAAGTTCAGAAAGATATGTTCAGAGAAAAGATGGATATTCACTTTTGTAAAGAAGATGCACATGAGAGTTTTGCTTCCTTGTCCAATAGTTTTTTACTGGTCAGTTGGCATTTCCTAATAAATAACTGTGCATCGAAGGCCTTCTTCCTTTCATCAGTAGTGTTTTGCAGAATTTCTTTGAGGGCTTTGATTCTCTCAGAATCTATTCGTGTGCTGGATAGTTGTTTATCAGTACATGATTCAGAAGTGGTCCCATGATCAAACCTATTCACACGCACACATGCTGTCTCGGAACAGGCGCCGGAATCCGAAACCCCACAAACATGCCTTTTACTGCGAAATACATCAGAACTTCGCTCATATGTCCACGTAGACTCTGGTTCTTTTAAGTTTAAGTTTTTAAGTTTAATTCTCTCGCGTTTAAGATGCGAGAAAACGTGCGCATCAGATTCGTGAATTAAGCGCCAATATGACTAACATGACTCCACAAGAAAGAGTTTGTTCCCCGAAATTTCAAGTTGCGCATATCTACGTGAGATCCCCGTTTTGTTCCCAATAAGTTGAGAATTACACACACTTTCTCTCGCTGAATTGAAGCTCGACGTTTGTTGAAAGATGATTCGTTGTAAAATTCTTTGGGAACCGTTTGTCACTGTGCAGGTGTAGCAGGCTTCAACACCTCATTGATTCTCGTTACCTCTCAAGGTTGCAATATCTAAGAGTTAAAAATGTGTTGGACTTTGCTAACCACTTATTTCTCATGCAGCTCAGTTGCAGTAAATTGATCTAACTGAGACCTCGATTTTATCGGAGAACTAGACGCTGATGTCAAAATGTCTCCCTGTCAGTTGCTATTTTCGGGATGCTTGCAGTTCCCGCACAGTCAAAAGATGAAAATCGTATCCAGAGAAACCCAAGAAAGTGCTCGTTTTATTCATCTGCAATGCAACAATTTAATCAAAACAATTTGGATCAGGGAAAATGTTCCTGTGGTGAACTTTTCATAAGGACAAGATGCAGTCTGAGTTGATATTATACTCCAGGGTATGTGAGACACCGTCATTGTAATTAGGCGTCTACAATTGAATGTTCTCTATTCAGGTTGTACAAAACTAATCGACACAAGCTCTTCATGAAATCACCTTTGAACATAGAAGCAATCAACGTAAGAGGACAAGCGAATTCTGCGTGAAACATGTTGCACCTGTGTACGCCTTAATACCATCCGCTTTTGGGCTAACCAGCTTTCAGATCAGATACTGCTGAGTGTTGTAGACTGTTGCTCAGTATGTGAGCAAGATAAACTTCATAAACTAGTGCGCTCTGTGGGTAAGTTTTTGCCCTTTCCGAGCTAGCCAATCAAAGTATATTTAAGGAAAGCAGGAGCCTGTTAAGGAAGTTCAAACAGGAGACCTCTTCGGTTTATTCCTGTCTATGTTAATTTTTATCTATTTATTTTTACCTAAAAAACGTGGAATTCATCACACTGTGCAGGACATCAATTTGAGTTGTGAAAATTTCACGGTGTCCGTAAATTGCATTTTCTGGTTATTCACTGGCTGGTTTCTTTCTGAACAGACGTCAAAAATAAAGCTTTGCAAAAAACATTTTTTCTTTTTGTTTAAGCGTCTCTTACTCATTGATATTACAGCGATGGAAATTCTCTTTCAAAATTTTGAAACTTACTCAATTTTTCTTATGATTTTCATGCAATCTTGAACCTCCCGAGCCGGATGAAATATTGCGCTTGTAAAAGCTGGATCATTGGTGACACCCGGGAGAACGGGAATAGCAATAACGTTTAATCTCTTTGTTCCAAAGATGTCCCGATGCTCATGAATTCTATCCTCAAGAGATATCTACGCATCATCTAATGGTACATATATCTGAGTAAGCTCGTTCATAGCCCAATATTATTTCGCATTTTCAGACAACCCAACTGAAGCCAGTTCTAAATAGCAATGCAGTTGCCGTGGGAATAATCATAAAATTCAGCGTGCTTTGGAACTTGCCTCATTGCAAAGTACGCGCTAACTGATAACCGAGGATCCTAACTAACACCGTACTGGTTTCACGTCACATTGCTTTCTGGTAACCACGAACACAAGGTGCCTTCAACCATTTTGCGCAAATTCTAAAAGCAATGGCACTTCGTTATTGTCGTTGCGTTATGGTAACTCGCATACGAAAATAATTGGGGAAAACAATGGCTTGTAACCATGACGACTTATTGTGCGAGTACGCGATCGCCATGAGTTTGTTTTCACTTGCGGGTTTTCATATGATCATGCAAGTAATCACGTGACGAGGCAAATACATAACAAAATCAAATTTTAAAATGCATCATAATCATACTTGATGGCCGCCTTATGTTCCACACATTCAAACAATAAGAGAACCCAATGTGTACTCGAGATACGATCTTGGAAAAGTTTCAATCTTTGGCTCGATTCTGTCTGATCCAACTGGCTAGAAAGGATAAAGTGTTTACAAGTCAGCCAAGGATATGATAACGTGCTCATCATTCCCTTGGTTCACATCGTAATAATAGTGCAAATAAAGTGGATATTCGAGAAATACACTGCGTTTTCTGACTAAAAGCTGCAAATTAACGAGTACTTTTAAATGAAAGACTGACTATGTCCGCCTCAAACTTGCGGGCATTTTCGTAAATGTAGCACCCTAGACAAGACCTGATTTGTGAGTACCAACTAGGTCTGAAGATATCAGACAAAGCTAATCTTGTCAATTGCCAGCTCTAATAATATGCACCTCAATTGATTTCGTTGAAGCCGTGTGGTTCATCACACCAGGTTAGTCCCCAGGCAACGATGGCTTGAAAAATAGTGCCTAATCGGTGTCAGTAGAGTTTTCAGCATTTCCATGAATTGTCCACAAGGTTCATAGCATTTGAGGAGGAGGTATTTCCCTTGACGAACGTTACAAAGGGTGTCTGTAAAAATGCACGCACAACCAGAACACTTACTAAATTATGGCCCGTTCTGAGTTAACTTCGAATGACGATTACACAAACTTCTAGATAATAATTTGACGCAGGTTTTGGGATCACCTCAATACAACTTGGCCAAAAAATGTTCTCTAGTGATAACAGAAATCCTTCCCTCAAAACGCACTGCCAGTTATTGAGAAAATAAAATGGTATCAATAAAACAAAGGAACAGGTAGAGAGCATGTACAGATATGGTACACTTCAGTGGAAGAAGGAACATTATGCCGTAGCATGGCACTTAAAACATGAGTATGATGTGAATGCGTTGGGATTAAAACTGTGTTTAATAGCGCACTCTTGTATGGTAAAATCTGCTCTCTAAATAAAAAACATGCATATGGCTTAGCAACCGTGGGACGGTTGCTTAAACTGCAGTCTTATTTTGCGTAGCAGTTTTCACTCGCAAATATGGAACTCGTTAAACAAAGGGTAAATGCTTTTCAAAGAATGTGCACAAAACGATACGTCGCTTGCATTCAACAAGTAATACACTTGTGGCTTATTCATTATTTTCCTCTGCTTTCTTATTCGTAGCTGGCAACCAAATTCCGCAATCCAGTGTGCTCAACTTTAAGCAGTGTCGTAGTTGAGAAATTTGTCAACTTTTTTTGACATTGAAAGCAAATGATTTCCATTTGATCTCCTTTGCATAGGACAGCAAACCTTGAATGCTACCAGTAATATGAACCACCGGCGTGCTTGCGGCAACGCACAAACTGTAGCGGAAGTGTTTCAATTCATTCCACGGTCCATCTGTTAGCCCGCCGTAATTCATAATTTACCGTCCCCAAGTCCATCATGGACTAATGGTAAGCTAAATTTTATCATAAATTACTGCTGATGATAAATTAGACGTTTGTCAAAAATCCTGATTCGCCTAACCTTTATTTGAACGTGGCGCAACAACGGAAGAATTGCCACTGGTTTTCCGGTCATGTATGTCATTAGAGAGCACAGCCGCTGAACAGAAGTACTTTAGTGGGGTGTCCCCAAAATTTCGTCTTTCAGTAAAATATATTTGCGTTTGTTATAGAAGGAAATTTCGCTCATCTGAATTTCGTGTTTTATCCTGGGGCATCATTAAGCAGGATTCGCTAGCGGGCATTTATATAGTCGGATCACACATGTGTGGACAGGATAAGTCACTCTACATCTGCCAGTGCATTCCACGGTTAGGCAAATTGAGACACACGTCCCATAAAAGTGCCATCAGAAAGCATCAAGCTAAACATACTATGGTTTCGCTCACATATTTGTTTATCGCATTTGCCGTACACATAGATGCCAAAAGCTGACATCCAAATCTGTGATTTATATGATTGATTTATAGTTCATCAGCAAAAGATGGAACCATGCTTTGTTGTCGACGAATGTGACTCCTGCTGGACCAAAACATTCATAATTTTTCGGAGAGGTGCCGTAGCAAGCAGTACCTACAGCTGAGTCTCGAAAACATTCAACCGTTTTTTCGGAAAAATTGAATACATTTTGTTCCAAATGCAATGGTTGCTCCGTGGGAAACGCGCTACGCATTAAGTCGCTTGAATCGACTCCGTGAAATTATTTTATCTAGATAATTTATAAACAACAGAATTCGTGAACCGCCTGGGCTGAAATAGATACCATTCCAGCGAATCCAGAAACAGTAGAGGACCAGGGAACAAACAGAAAATTGAATCGTCAGTTGCGGGTAAGAACATTGTAACAAAGTATTGTGCTGAAAAAATTTATCATGATCGGAATTGGTGTCATGAATTTGTAAAAAAAACACGTTGAACGTTTTACTTTTGACTGTGCAGGGCCGACGAAATGATTCACCAGAAACGTAATCGTCATTTACAAACGTGTCGCAGATTATCATCTTTGATTTTTTGTAGTAAGTTGACCAAAGTTTGAGTGCCTTAGGTCTCACTCATTCAGTCAGCAATTTTATGGAAGGCAACTGTACCAATAAAGTTTTAGAGAGTTTAATCATTTAACATGCGACTTTTTTTGCTAAATGGCGCCTTACATGTAATCGAATTAAAGTTATGTAAAGGTACAAGTTTGTGAGTGGCTGTCTTGTGTCACCAACCTTGCTGTTGATAATTTCATGACCTAAAAGCCAGTTTGTTTCAGGCTTTTCAATTATCACGACAAAATGAGAATAAGCCAGTCAGAACACTTTAAGGTCAACTGTGTCGCGATCGAACAAAACGTTTCCTGGACTGAAGCACTATCGGAATACCGGGCTCAGTTTGAAGCTCTCCACATAGGCCTCATGGTCGATGGCTATTTAACACACAGCAGCACACCAAAGAAAATACTCCGAGCATTTGCCAAGCACATAGTAAACTTTAAAACTTGAAGCTTAAAAATCTCAGACGATATGTGTTTCACTGGTTACAGTTTCGCTTCAAATATTTCGGAAAAAATTTGTCTGGGTGATTTGTTAGATTTCAACTGTTTTCCATATTTTTTGGAATACAATGGTTACTCTGAACAGTATATATGGATAGACCGCTTTGGAAAAAATTTCTCCCAAAGGTTGCTGCTGTAAATGCATTAACTTGGCTAATATGGTTTGTACGATCCTGTCCAAAGGGCCGTGATCTCAAAGCAAGGAATTGGTTAATTAGCCTAAACGCACGATCTAGGAGTCCTATCTGACAGGTGTAGTCTAGTCTAATTCAACGACGGACGGTCAGTAATAATTGAGTCGAAACCGATTTCTACGAACTCAGCTGCGTTTCTTCAGTAGTCGTAATGGGGCAGTGAACAGTATACTGAATCAGACGTGGGCAGACAGTATAGATAGGTAGACCGTAGTTCTATAGGAAATAAATAGTAAATCGTGAGGAGAATTAAAGAAAGGCTTACGGCTAGATTGAACCTTGGGCAGTTGGCAACACAGGATGGCACACAAAGGGCAGTGTGCTACCGGACAAATCAAGCGGGAAAATTGTTGTTCACTTCAAAGGGGGACAAATTTTCAACAACAAGCCCAGAAATAATGTAAACAAATCGTCCATAGAAAACGGTTGAGTCAACTTTTTATAAAATAGAACAGTTCAGACTTGAAGCTTGAGCAGTCACCAAAAGGGTGATGAATTGGCCTGAGGAATAGGGAAACAAATAATTACGTCACATAATTAACAAACCTTATGCTTTCTGAACTACTGATCTGCTGTGGGCACGATGAAAACGGTAGCGAATGGGATGTCACAAAATTACTTGGGGTCAATTAATTCTACCGAAATATCCAAGGCTTTTCGAACCAACTTCAAGTTCCCCAAACAAGAAACACCTTACACACTTATTCAAGTCTTTCATATGTTGCAACCCAAAGACCAAGTAAGTGTGTGGGTTTTTGGGATTTACGAGATCATGTCACACAAACCTCCAGTAGTATGAAAATATTTCTAATTTTAGTGCAACCACATTGTTGAAACAGTCCACTTTAATGAGATGATTAAATTCAATAGTACAGCAAGCGGATGATAATAATAAAGAAAAAGCAATTATCGTTATTTAAGCCATTGAGGGGGTTTCGAATAAGATGGCTGACAATGTGTTTAATAATTCCTAACATAGTCCACAATATTCCTATACCAAAAGGCGATTGCGTAAAGTGGATTTGCGACATGAGTAGTCTCTTCGGTATCCGATAAAATGTAAAGAAACACAGGTATTTAGTATATTGGGTCGGTCAATCGAAATGCTAAATTTGAGAATAAAACGGAGACAAATAGCACATTCAACTGAAGTAAAATAACTGTCTTTTATCCAGTCCGGAAGCTCCGTAAACATCAACAAATAAGATTACATTGGACATCCAATGCTGCCGAGTTTGTGGCCAGCAATGCCAGGAAATGTGAAGAAATGTGTAAAAATGTGAAGGATTGTGGAAGATTCAGCCATGTCAAGATAAAACTTTCATTGAACATCATGCAGCTATATACAACCACCTAAAACGTGTTCAGATAACTGATTGAAATTAAGTTTGCCATAAGCACAAAATGATACCAACAGGGTGATGTAAAAAAAGGCCAATTTGACCAAATTTGTGTAACTTTAGGAGCTTAACAACTTTTCAACAGGTGTATCGGTTTGCTTTAAAAATTTCCTCACATTAGCTTCACGCGTCCCCAAAAATACTTTGCGGTTTTCCTCTGAGCAGATTGCGTAATTCATTAATTATCAGTCATAATGAAAAGGAATCGAATGTCAGACAGTTGTGGGATCAGACAACGCATGAAATTCTCCCAAATATATATATTGAAAGTAAGAAGGAAATCCGTTATTGAGGAGAATGTCTTCCTTCACAGAAACGGAATTAACGAAAACCAACTTAATTTTGTCAGCTCTAAATTCTATTTTACGAGACATGTATCACTATTGGTCTCTTAAAGAACGAGGAATACTCCTCATGTGGCGATTCAATGAAGCGACACCGCTTGAGAAAAAAAATACTTGTTCCTTTTTTATGCTGAATGCCGACCAATTTCATCAATTTCGACCTAATTCACGAAAGGGTTACAGTGGTTTTTATTACCGAGTACTGTTGTTTTTTAGGGAAAAAATCAATCCCAATCGGGGTCGTTCGACGGAGATGATTAAAAAACGTGTCATCAGGCATAGCTGCTGGAATGCCCAGTGTACAGCGGTTGAAGACATTGACTGGTTGTTAGCTCGGCGAAGAACCATCGGAAAGCTACTTGGACATACCCAAAAATATGTGACAGCAAAACAGAATCAAAGGCACACACTCTTTGTTCAAAATTGATTTTGACATCACGGAGATCTTTGGTTGAAAAGTACATGTGTAAACCAATATTCTCAATTGCCCACGAAGAATGTCTGTGTACTTTGAAAAAAATCAATGCAAGCTTCGAGCAATAATGAATCTTCAGTAGTCCTGTTGCTGGTTTCATTAATTTTTCTTCATTGTTGATGTTCTCTCATGTTTCCTCCGCTGAGGGGAATAAATTTAGATGAAGATAAGGCCTTGCATTCGGAAACATCCTTAAAATTGCCTTTTGTTTGTTACTAAACAGCAAGTTTTCATTTCATCCATCTATACTGAGATTCTTCAGTTACTTCATTGCAAAGTCCAAATTTCCTGGTGGCTTTTTTCTAGCTTTATGTTCGACAAAATAACAGTATTTGTACGTCCGGGAAAAGCCAATCGCCGTTTTTTCACTTTGGTTTGCTCAGCGCCACACAAATGCTGATCGGTACCAGGATGATGACGATTTTTGTATGTATCAGAAACGACTTTGTTTCACAGATCAAATTCCGTCCAATTTGACAGGCGATCGGTTAGAAAATCACCGGCTAGAACTATTGATCCTGCGGGGAGTGAAGTTGTCCAAATGAGGTTAAATTAAGCTAATGCGTGTAGCTTTACTAGTGTAACGGAGATACTACTGATGGGGGAGGCATACGAGTAGCATGTTTTCTTGTAAATTCACTGCGTCTCTTGAAAAGGGAGATCTGTTGCGGAATTTGTGATGTCACTTTGTAGCATTTGCTTGGATCTGATCAACAGTCAATGAATATCCAGGAAATTTCAGGAAGACGAGTTCAAGGAGAAGATAGATTTTCAGTTTTTATAAACAAGATGCATATGAGAGTTTTGCTCCCCTGTTCAATAATCTGTAACTGGTCAGTTAGCATTTTCTAACGAATAAATCTGCAGCGAGGGCCTTCTTCCTTTCACTAGTGGTAGGCTAATCTCCTAGGACAAGCCTGCTTTGTCTAATAGCTGCAAGGACTGCTAATTGTTTGGTTTCGATGGACAGGCATTTCCAAGATATCCACCTTCATGGCCTAGAATATTCGTGGAAAACAGTTGGTCACAAAAGAGTTAGCTGCAGCTATTCGGGGTGATTACTGACATGGATTAAAGCAATACTTTGAAACAATCACATTTAAATATTCAACTAATTGAGATAATTCCAAGATCATTCAAAACATTTTTATAAGTACAATAAATCAAAAACCATATGTCGCGGATAATTTTTCGTGACATGTATGACAAAACTGACAGTATTTGCCCTTTTATCAGTTAGGTGCAATTTCGTCCTGTAAGTGAAGCCAATCTATGCTGAAAAGCCGAGAAGCACTGTACAGCTGTTTCATCCCCAATGGGAATCATCAGCAGTGCGCATCTCACCAAACTCCGAAGAGTCTCGAACCCGC
>NW_008751891.1:211356-214365 GCF_000715545.1 Opisthorchis viverrini | reverse complement strand
TGAGGAGAGTTGGGATTTTTGTGGTGATTAAGTGTTCAATCTACTAGTCGGGAGGGGTTGCGGGTTCGAGACTCTTTGGAGTTTGGTGAGATGCGCACTGCTGATGATTCCCAATAAGGATGAAACAGCTGTACATTTCTTCTCGGCTTTTCAACATAGATTGGCTTCACTTACAGGACGAAATCACCACAAAAATCCCAAATCTCCTCACACTACCAGTTAGGTGCAATCCTAAATTAGCTATGCAGGCCAAGTACGTTGCATTTTGGCATCAATCAGCCTCAGGTTGACTGAGAAGTGTAGTAAATTGGGAATCAATATTTGAAGCGACTCCCCTTTACTCATGGCGTCATCAGGGTTGATTTTCAAAAATCTCTCCAAAGCTGGAGTTAAATTAAAAACCAGCATTAGATTTTTCCTGTGACCATTAAGGCGTTCTCTCGGAGTTGTTCCCCCACAGTTTAGAAAAGATCAGCCTTCCAAAAGACAATTTATTAAAAACGGTTAGTTATTATGGCCATTCAATGTTACGACAATATTAATACTCTTGTTAAAGCCCACCAGAAGATTCATTAATCCTGATCTCATCAGACAGGTTCAGGTTTTAATGGCGTGATTTTGCACTTAAACGAAAAGGATAATGTTTGTAAATTCAACTACCCACTTGCAGGGTCAGTGGTGACAAAAGGCTTCGTAAAATACTTTGTTTACAATAGCCATCAGCTAAACATGTTGTAGGCATTTAATTTGGATGGTATTCCAGACATGGTCACTCACAGGGTTGATGAAGAGTGCTTACAGTTCATCTCCCCTTTTCCCTAGTTTTCGAACTCTAGCCGTTTCACCAAGGATTGTCTCCGCAAAAAAATGTGATAAACAAACAAAATGGCACACGGATACTTTCAAAGAATCGGTGTCAGTCATTCACACCGTCTTCTGGTAAATTTAATTGATTGTATTTTCAAGACGCTCCTGTTGGTAATCCTATCTTTTCCTATACGTTTTTTTAAAGTTCATTCCCTTGTTTCATTCAAAAACTATCAGAAAGTGTAATATAAACTATGGAGATGAGATGGCATTCTTTCTACTTGGTAACAGAGTTTTTTGTTTCTTACTTGATCTGTAGGATACACCTCAACTCAAAATTCGAGGTGCTCAAAGCAGCAAATTGTCTAGAATTCATACCCATAAAAAATTACGCCATGAGCAGGCGCCACATTCCTCCATCTGGGACGTCCCGTGATAGAATACCTAGCAAAAACAACTTTTTTCGAAAAAAAGCCTCATTAACGCGCTTCTTGATTAACTCTGGCAAAATTCAGTTCATTTGTAAAGCACCATTTTCTAATGCAATCGGATATCTCGATGACAAATAAGCCTCAGTGATCTGAAACCTGATCACAACTAATAGGTTTCTCGGCTAATTTATGCATTTATCGTTTCTTGCGCTAATCTAATTAGTCTGGTGTAGTANTAGTAACAAGTGGACTTTTCCCTACAAGGAAGAAAACGCGTTCCATGGATTAGGAACATCGCATCGCTCCCACTTACCAGTCCAGCATTTTCATTGCTTAAGGGCGTCCAGCGCCTAAAATTGTCGATGTAGCGATGGTTTAATCAACCAAAATATCGAAATGTACTCGGTATCCCTTTGATTTATCCGATTGGAAATCCTTTCCACGACACGTGCTCATTATCTGAAAATGGAGCATAATTCTGGTGCCAGAAACATGATGCTTTTATCTGAGCACTGTGTCAAACGGGAACAATATATTGGTTGTACGGAGAATTCCCCTGGATGAAGGTCTGGTTCGCAATAAGAATTTTAGCTTCAACCATTAGGAAGATTACTTTTCCCTTCTGGAAGTGTTCTAAGGACATTTCACCCACATTTGATCGAATCTCTAAAAGCGTTTTCAACGACCAAAATCTGTTTTTACGAGACGCAAACGAAATGGTCAAAGCCTTATAGGTAATCAAAACGGAGGGGAGCAAACTCCAAATCGCCGGCAGCCTCGCAATTAGGAAATCATAATGACAGGTCCATTATGTGAAAAAAGGGTTTACTTCATTGTTAAATGAACTATTTCACATGAAAGCTACTGGAAAAAACTGCGCTAGGATGTGCTCCAGGCTGAAAAAGGTGGTTCCTAAATGCCATATTTTTGTTGTGTTTTTTTTGTTTAAATTAGGATGGTGTAGGTATCAGTCTATTCTGGATTACTCGAGGCTATCTTGTTCTCCTTTCTTGTCACCGTGTATAGCTGTAATCGAGGTTTGTTTCATCATTTATATTTTCTGTATTCTTGTACCCTACCGCTCTTCAGCTCATCATTTCTGCTAAATTACCGATCTTTTTTTCCTGTAGCGGTTGTATGAGACGAGCAACCTAGTTTTTAGGATGAAACAGGTTTGCCACATCCACCATCTTGCCTGTGATCCCAGAAAAAATTATTCAGTGACTGATAGACACGAAAAGTCAGTACAGTGTTCACACGAACCACTTTTGGTCTCCTCTATGCGACAAGGTTGGGGGTATTAGTTGACCAAGTGTTGATGTCATTGAAGCTGAGCTGTGCTTGACTGAAGGGAACTAATCCCACTTGATTATCCCATTGTAATTGCTGGTAAAAACAACCTTGGTTGGTCCGCATTAGAAAAGGCACATATTATACGCCTTCTAAATACTCGAGATTTGATCGTTTATTTGCCAAATTTATTCCGTCTAGGTCTCCAGATGTCTCAATAAAGTAAGATTCACCATATTTGCACTGTGAACTGGGTGGATTTATTAAAACTTCCTATAAATTGCGGTTTTACAAGATTTTATCTAGACTTACCCGTGCGATGCAGACTCAAACGTCTCCTCAAATGCACTTTTGAAATTTTCATCGTCGATGGTAATGATACTGTCATTTGGCTATCTGGTATGTATCAATGATTTTTGGGCACGTTGGTTGATCTATGACGAATTAACTCAATAACGGATTTCGCAACGTGTAGAGCAAA
>NW_008751891.1:188428-210793 GCF_000715545.1 Opisthorchis viverrini | reverse complement strand
GGAGAGTTGGGATTTTTGTGGTGATTAAGTGTTCAATCTACTAGTCGGGAGGGGTTGCGGGTTCGAGACTCTTTGGAGTTTGGTGAGATGCGCACTAGTGATGAGTCACAATAAGGATGAAACAGCTGTACAGTGCCTCTGGGTTTTTCAGCATAGATTGGCTTCACTTACAAGGCGAAATCACCACAAAAATCCCAAATCTCCTCACACTACCAACAATGTCTGCGTTTTTCAGCGATTGTCGTGGAAGCCGCACCGGTGTTATCGATTTATTAGCCAATAATTTCCCACGTATGAGCCCGAGCCCTGTTGCATTATCTGTTTTTCGTTATGTAACTTCTACTCCTTACTTTTACTGCGTGCGATTTCTTGTCACAAGGTTGCATTTTACGGACCACGCGTTGCTCGCTAATCCTCGCAGATTTCTACCACGGAATTCAGCATCCTCATTTACAACAAAATATTGATTTTTCGCAGTGATATTTCCCTACCGTGCAACCTTAATACACTTGTTAAGAAAGGGCTAAAAGCGCTAACTTATTGCACTCACTGCAACAATTTTTGCCCAAGTACGCGTTCGAAAATTCTGGAGCGTTGCCTCAACCATCGGTCACATCTCGGAGCACAAGGTGGATCAATAGGACATCATCCTGGGAGGTTAATCATACCAATGAGATTTGCGAATACACCATTTTTCTTCACTAGGCGTCACAAGTCTCCCAAACGCGTTCCGATCCCTAGAGTCGCGCGCCGGTCTCATCCCTAAATTATAAGGTAAGACTTGCAGAACTTCCAAGAAGCATTAAACATTTCACAGTTTCAAATGTCTTTCACTGAATTTTCAGTGCCATATTCAGGAACATGGCGTTAAATATTTTGGATGAGATGGTCATGCTAAAGATATTTAGTATGGTCATCGTAAAAAATCTCTGTAATTTCTTCTTTGACGACAAGAATTGTAGTTTTTTAGATTTTCATAACCAGTTTCTTGGTCAAAAGGGTTTCAGAGTGGATCTATTTTTCTTCTCATTATATCTGACTATTGAAGTGAATAGAAATAGTTAGCATTGATTGGACTTCCTTGTCGAACATCACTTTTTCTACGAAATAATTTGAATAGAATCCGTATAATTTTATGAATCTGAAAATCTGAGAAGGCGAACGATTTATTATATTGAAAAAAGTTGCTTTCTGAGCAAAGGCATGGAAGAGATTGGATCGGTCAGCAGAATCCCAGAAACACTCAAATGTTTGGTCACATAAGTATGGCTTTTCCTAGCCCATGACAGAATGTTCCGGCCTTGTTGACACAACACCTGCTCGCTTCACAGGCTGTTATAAGCGGACGAAGGACAACTGGAGTAAAACCTCTTTTATGAAGCGAGCTCTGTTATCGACTTATCTCATTTGTCTTAGACAGTCTGCTTTTCTGAATCGATTGTTAATTGCGAACATCTCGTGCATTTCGAGCAGAGTGAATTTGAGATCATCCAGGCTTGAATATTGGTATCACTTGAAAGGCTACTTCTAATTGCGGCCATCCTGGTCGCAGAGGAGCTGTAGTCCTCTCAAAGCGCCCAAATTTACACAATATATTGATTAAACTCGGCCAAAGGTTTCGGGATAGACGCCCAACCGCCAGAGGGAATGCCTGTTTGCTGCAATTTTCAAAGATTGCATTGCCGCATGTGTTCACCAAAATGGGGAATCCCGAAAATGTGTTGGCTCATTTTCTAACTACTGTCCGGCTTGACAGGAGTATTACAGAGATCGACGTAGATTGATGTAACTTGAGAAGGACAACCCACGTTAAGGTCTACCTCGTCGTGGCGGTAACGATGCGAGTTAGCATCACTGATGGGCATACGCGCAGGGGATATGCATCGCCGACTATTGATCCACGTAGGGTAACCTGATTTAATCTTGATTGGTTTATTAGTTTTGCGTGGTGCTTGTCCAATGCCATATGTCGGTAAATCACGGGGCTTTACGAATACTAATTGTCAGATGGTCTCCGAGATCGAGTTGCGCTGCGATCACAGGTCAGATGAATGACTGGCTTGCTAGTGTTTAACACGTTCTACCGGGACTGGAAAGATGTAGTGTTTCGGCAGTTTGCTGGATTTTGAAAAGTCGAGGTCAGCAAGTGGAATTTCGGCAGATGTGACACCGCCAAGGACTCCTAACAAATTGTTCACTGAATCGAGCTGGCGTCGGATAAACTGATTCCCAAAAATGTTCACTGGTTTGTGTTTCGAAACAAGGGCCTCCGTTGATCGATTTTGATGTTTTAGCTTGTTAGCTTTTGACAGACTGTTAAACTGGGCCAAGTGCATTACTTACAGCTGCAACGTGAGGTGAGGTTATGCTTGTCTGCTTGTTAGAAATTTGTGCCGCTGTCAAGAATTTTTTGCTCGAGGACTATGATGTTTGACCACTAATTGGGCCAGAGCGGATGCAGACTACATCAGCATTCCAGCCTCAGTTGGGAGACATTTTGGTCGGACATTCTCTCTGTCCACATTTTGTTCAGTTAACTAAGTTTTTCAACCAGAACACTAGCTTCAAGTGTTGTTCACGCTGTGGTTTCTTTATCTGAGTCAAAACATACCCCCATGGCATCGCATGTCAAAAATTGTTTTTTTTTCAACAGGAGTTACTTCATCTATTCGAGCCAATTCTCAAGAATGGTTACAGTAATTTTCCCGCGGCATTTACACCCAAAGACTATCAGTAGATGTACTTTTCTGTTCTCTACATCTGCGGAGATGCAGCGTGGTAAAGACCTACACTCGTTGTGTAGTTAGTCACAACACCTAGTATGTGATATCCGGAGGATAGCTCTTCACCAAAGTGATAGACTGTTGATAAGGTGTAATAAAATTGAAGCTACAAGACAGTGCTTTGGCTTGAACCCACAACAAACAAATTTACTGAGAACAAGGGATTACTCTTTTAAGAAAAACGATGTGAATTAAAAGAACCAATCCGAAATGTCCTTATCAAAATGATTGCATTGCATTCCGTAGATAGGTGTTAGGTAGAAAGTTAAAAGATAAGAGACCAAAATTGGAATCAATACTTGCGCATTTCCATTTATTAGGGGAAAATATCAGCCCGACGACTCCATCTTACATGACTTTGCAAGCAAAATTTGATTACACAGAATTTTACATCAAACTTTGGCATCTGGAAGTTTGTAAGTCGTTTTCTCTGAACGTCATCCTGCGGCGTTGAAGGTAACATCCTCATGCCCGCGCGAACTTCCTACACTTTTCTTGTTTCATTTGTTGTCGTAAAATGTTTTCTTTATTTGTCAAAAACCTGTGAAAGGAAGAAGGCCTTCATTGCTGGGTTATCAGAGAAACACCAACTGAACAGTTACGGACTATTGGACGGGGAATCAAAACTCTCATTTGCATCTTGTTTACAAAAACTGTATATCCATCCTCCTTTTGAACGCGTCTTTCTGAACTTTTCTGGATATTCATTGACTGTTACTCAAATGCAAGCAACTGCTACAAATCGACTCTACAAATTCTGTAATGGATCTTCTTTTTCAAGAGACGCGAAGCGTATTTACGAGAAAACATACTACTCGCATACCCTCTCAGTAGTATCCACAGTTACATCCTTTCATAAAATGCGATCTAACGTTTGGTACTCATCTATTTTTGGGGACTCTTTTTTCGATCAAAAGCTAAAAATACGGCAAACCACGCTTCTCAGAAGTTACTGAGTTAACAGGCAACCTTTTTGGTTGTGTTTTATTGAAAGATTTAATTGGTCTTGCCAATAGTTATTGCTGTATTTTGTAGGTGTCCAAGCTGTAGATTGGATATTCGAATTCACCATGTTTCTCAATAAATCTGATAGGTTAGAAGTGCGCAGTGGGTTTTGCTTGAATCTTCCGCTATTCAAACCGTACCTTTGTTCTCTGTTTTTTGTCTACTTTTGTCTACAGAATTTATCCAGGTGTTTTTTCTGGCGAAACCTCAGAAGTTCATGTTGAAATTTCACTAAAGTAGGTGTTTGAAGTATCCATTGATGAGAGCGTAGTTGCTGACAATCGTAAAAAGAACCTTAAAGAACTGGGAAAATACGCTCATTTGAATGTCACCTGGCTTTTCACAAGAGATCTTACTGGATTTCTCCTTCATAATATTCTTCAACTGAAAGTGCTGTACAAAGGCCGCCTCATGTTTCACTTGGTACAATATCGAGATATTGCAGTATATCCCCATAAGGAAACCAATCACAGGGTTGTTAAAAAAATTTCAAAGAGTTTTCGGTGTAATTTCTCTTCTCTCTTTAGTCGGTTCTTTGGGGCTCTTTTGATGAAAAACGAAGCCTGTCAGGGATGGATGTTAGCTGTTTTATATTGTCTAAATCTGTCTTACATTTTGCTGTACAAATCACGAAATATCTGCAAACCTGAATCATTTACTCGAACAAAAAAACGCGTAAACTTTCATCGGTCAGAAATGACCGGGGTGATTAATTCCGTAGGCCACGATTCAATGTCAGTCACCCAACAAAGCTCTGATTTTCATTCTGAGTTGCACACAATTTATTCCTCCGTGATATTACCCGATATCAGCCAACGGTAGACATCATCATGTGTACATCAATTTGCATAGTTTCACCATCGTTGAACAGCATTAAAGCGATAAAGAGCAAGCCCTGTTAAACAACTGAGTTGTTTTTTTTGCAAGAAAAACAAAGAAATGAAAAATTTGAGCAGCGAGATAATAGACCATTTATCTTGTTGACTTAAAGGGGTTCGTCTAACTTAGTTTCCAACTGGATGATCTACTGTCAAAACAGTGGTGGAACTTGAAACTGACATTTTACAAAACTCTTCACATATATCTTCCTCCTAATAAACCATCTCGAGCTATTTTCTTGATCGATTCCTTGATTAAGAACAGGCAATGACTTGATTTTGTTACAACAGTTGTCAAAATGTTAATTGTTCTATAATAGTGTGATGTATTCATGAATTCAGGACATATGATTAATTCACGGGTTGTGTCAACCTCTTTGTTTGATTGATGTCTGCTTAATTACTAGAGCAACTTGTCCTCATAGGTAGCCATACCTCACAAAGTGTAAAAACCAGACTTTCACCGTCGGTTCTCCTCTTGCGGGATTGTTCAGAACAGCGTTGCTGAGGATCGCAGAACAGCCATTTTAGAATTAGTATAACAGCGGTAGAAACGGTAGCTAAAGTGTCTGTGCATTATCTGTTTTGGATTTCGAAGTGCTTTTCTTGTCCGAAATAAATATAAAATCTAGGTTTCAGATAATACGAACGAATTCACAGCATTATTTAAACCGGTAGACCAGAGATGACAGAAATTTCATGGTACATGTGTCAAACACCCAGAAATATTTCTACATCAGATATAGCGAATATACAAGGGAATGCACGACATTAAAACTTACAGTCATTCGTTATTCAAGGCGGGGAAGCAATGAAAGAGATAGTTCACAAGTATACTATTAACTTGCCAGAAATCAAACTACATCGTGCATGCGTCCTGAAGTTGTCGGTGGTCATTTTGATACGGATTTGATCACACCGCTCTCAAGGGGGACTTTGAATCCAACATTTTGGCACATCTTGAAACAAATGGTCAAACTTGGAACACATATTTTCTCCTAGGAACATTTGGGCACTCTGTTGTCTCCCATGTGACACTTCGGATCGACTGAGACTAACCTACTTGCAACTGTACAAATGCGAAACATAGCCGTGCTTTGTATGCTTTCCCACTCTACAGTTCCTCAACTGACTTAAGGTTGATTGATGTATGTCTGTATAGCACAGTTTTTTTTCAATTTTTATTTAGTGAATTCCGGCTGCCCACTAGATCAGACTATCAGTCACCTGGAAAAGTAATTGATCTGCAAAATTAATAAAAATTGAGTTATTTTGCACATTTTTAAAATAAACGAGGCATATTTATTCAGACCGTCATCAATCATTCAGTCAGGAAACTTCCTCTACATTGGAAACAACAAAAAGAGACCTTTCTGGTAAAGCGCAATTAGCTCCAAAATTTTGGAATTCGCTTTGAGTCCACATTTTTTTGACAATTTGCACAGGTTTTCATTCTCCGCCGGTCACATACATAATCTTGGAGCATAAAGAGAGTAACTATAATTTACAACAGAGCGTAATTAATGGGTTCCTAGTTACACAATATACTGAAATGTTCACCAGACGGGTGTGTGTTCCATTAATTTCAGTTAAAAAAATGGCTGACAAGAATTAGTTCAAGCTGTAAGGCCAACAAATGTGGGCCATAACCTGTTTGTACATCTTTTATACTTTTGGAAATAAGTGGAATGGTATAGTGTCATCGAGTTCGCTCGAGACAGTTCAGTGGCTGGGACGTTGACCGGAAGGTCCGTGGTTCGAACCCATCCTTTGCCTCTCGGCTGTTCCTGTCTTTGAAGTATTGCCCGAGTGTGGTGGGAAGACCGGATCAGTAATGCTGAAACACGTAGATAGTATTCAGAAGAAATAACTCACACTCAATAGATGAACTGATCACACAGCATAGGTGGCAAGCAATCTACGCGAAACTTAAGTTTTCTAGTTTCGTCTGTGCTGTTAATGTTCAAACAGCATTCATTTTAATTAGTCGGTTGTTTGATTGATGTCTGCTTAATTACTAGAGCAACTTGTCCTCATAGGTATCCATACCTCACAAAGTGTAAAAACCAGACTTTCACCGTCGGTTCTCCTCTTGCGGGATTTTCCAGAACAGCGTTGCTGAGGATCGCAGAACAGCCATTTTAGAATTAGTATAACAGCGGTAGAAACGGTAGCTAAAGTGTCTGTGCATTATCTGTTTTGGATTTCGAAGTGCTTTTCTTGTCCGAAATAAATATAAAATCTAGGTTTCAGATAATACGAACGAATTCACAGCATTATTTAAACCGGTAGACCAGAGATGACAGAAATTTCATGGTACATGTGTCAAACACCCAGAAATATTTCTACATCAGATATAGCGAATATACAAGGGAATGCACGACATTAAAACTTACAGTCATTCGTTATTCAAGGCGGGGAAGCAATGAAAGAGATAGTTCACAAGTATACTATTAACTTGCCAGAAATCAAACTACATCGTGCATGCGTCCTGAAGTTGTCGGTGGTCATTTTGATACGGATTTGATCACACCGCTCTCAAGGGGGACTTTGAATCCAACATTTTGGCACATCTTGAAACAAATGGTCAAACTTGGAACACATATTTTCTCCTAGGAACATTTGGGCACTCTGTTGTCTCCCATGTGACACTTCGGATCGACTGAGACTAACCTACTTGCAACTGTACAAATGCGAAACATAGCCGTGCTTTGTATGCTTTCCCACTCTACAGTTCCTCAACTGACTTAAGGTTGATTGATGTATGTCTGTATAGCACAGTTTTTTTTCAATTTTTATTTAGTGAATTCCGGCTGCCCACTAGATCAGACTATCAGTCACCTGGAAAAGTAATTGATCTGCAAAATTAATAAAAATTGAGTTATTTTGCACATTTTTAAAATAAACGAGGCATATTTATTCAGACCGTCATCAATCATTCAGTCAGGAAACTTCCTCTACATTGGAAACAACAAAAAGAGACCTTTCTGGTAAAGCGCAATTAGCTCCAAAATTTTGGAATTCGCTTTGAGTCCACATTTTTTTGACAATTTGCACAGGTTTTCATTCTCCGCCGGTCACATACATAATCTTGGAGCATAAAGAGAGTAACTATAATTTACAACAGAGCGTAATTAATGGGTTCCTAGTTACACAATATACTGAAATGTTCACCAGACGGGTGTGTGTTCCATTAATTTCAGTTAAAAAAATGGCTGACAAGAATTAGTTCAAGCTGTAAGGCCAACAAATGTGGGCCATAACCTGTTTGTACATCTTTTATACTTTTGGAAATAAGTGGAATGGTATAGTGTCATCGAGTTCGCTCGAGACAGTTCAGTGGCTGGGACGTTGACCGGAAGGTCCGTGGTTCGAACCCATCCTTTGCCTCTCGGCTGTTCCTGTCTTTGAAGTATTGCCCGAGTGTGGTGGGAAGACCGGATCAGTAATGCTGAAACACGTAGATAGTATTCAGAAGAAATAACTCACACTCAATAGATGAACTGATCACACAGCATAGGTGGCAAGCAATCTACGCGAAACTTAAGTTTTCTAGTTTCGTCTGTGCTGTTAATGTTCAAACAGCATTCATTTTAATTAGTCGGTGCAGGCGTGACATCAGTTTCTCTGTCAAGGGTCGAGTTTACAATGCTACGGTGTGCTCCATATCACAATACATATCAGAAACCTGGCCGGTGCGCGCCGAGGACATCAAAAGACTTTCAGTGTTTGACCATCGATGTCTTCGAAGCATTGCCCGAATCTGGTGGGAACACTGGATTAGCAATGCTGAAGTACGTCGAATGGTATTCGGGAGAAATAACTCACCCTCGATAGATGAACTGATCACACTGCACAGGTTGCACTGGCTCGGCCAGGTGCTGCGTATGCCAGTCGACCGACTCTTTTTGCACAAACACGTGAAGGGTGGAAGAGAGCCACAGGCGGTCAAACAATGATTTGACAGCAAAGTATAAAAGCCATTACCGGCAAACCCAGTTGTGCTGGTCAATGCCGTCTTCCTGGATGGGGACTCAGAGACGGGCCACATCAATGGTGTCAAACGTGGCCCAGTCACGCCCTCAATGGCTCTCATGCATCTTGCCAGAAGTGTCACGTTGGAATGATCGTCCGAAAAACAGCATTTTGGTCACACTAAAATAACTTCCCAAAGCTTTACATTAAACCACTTGTGAATGCGGCGACTGATCGTCTCAGGGAACCTTGCAAAATGTTAAACGTAACTCGTGAGCCGTAATGTCCGGGCGCCGGATTGTACACTTATCGGTGATATAGTAGGACGTTGGGGGGTGGGGTAGCTATGTCTCGAACGAAGCGCCAAAACTTGTTCACTCGCCACATAAGCACGTGAATGATTGCAATATTCACGCTTGTAACATTACGAAATTGACACAAACTCACCTTATATTCTTCTTTATTCAGCTCGATTCACTCATCCACCATCGATCTCGCCTCGAAATCCGCCGACAAGGGAGTAAACCCTTCTATGTGGGCCGGATTAAAAAACAGAAGTAAAATCAGAAAATCTCTGTTTTTTATCTAGGTGATATCTGAAATTTTATTAAACGGGCATTTATTGGATGACTTACACGAAGTAAGCGATCTTTAGGACGTATAAATTAGCTGAAAGGCGACTAATATATTTCACAAGAATCCCACAGGAACATCCGTAACGGTTCGGTATTAGCTACTTTATGTTTAGTTGATATAGCTGTGTCTAATTACAGTTGTTCAACTGTTTCCGGGTCCAAATCAGGGAAAAACAAGTTGATCAACTACTCCGCATTGCTCTAAAAGAGCTTATCGCCTTTTTACTGCCCAAAGATTGTCTCTTCTATAATTACAAGGCTGTTGGTAAAGAATAGCCAGGCGGGCTTGTGACCAAGAACCCCATTGATTCAACAAACCCTCGATAATCATTCATCTTCGGTTTCTGACGTCAGTGATCCGTGTCTCTTGTCAAACACTCCTTTTTTATTTGTGACGTCAGTACGCATTGTCTTGTATCTGTCACTTGCATTCGTTCTTGGCTTCTAATCTTCAACCCACTTGGCGTTGCCACTTCAAAAAGGACAAGCACGGTCGCTTGGGGAACGTTGCCCTCTGATAGTTTTTTACGAAGTATCTGACAGCCGATTGTTCGCTCGTGCAGAAGGCATTTAGAAGCAGCTACGGTCGAGTACAGTTTAAGACATTTCGATGCACTGTCGTTTCACGCTGAAAAATTTGTTAACGAGCTATCGTGGAAAATTCCTGACTCGTTTGACACTAGGTAACATAAGGGTCGTCCTGCAATAAATAGAGCAACAGCACCTATTGCAATCTTTTCTGCATGGCAACTTTTTCTAAACGTGAGTGTTTGAAGGTAAACCAATTTTTTAAAAAAGTGTGAATTTTTATGTATAATTTCTCTGCTACTTTGGGTAACCCTGAAAATGCAACAAGTTGTGAAAAAAATGTAATTCAAATATTTTCTAATCAGAACTCAAAAACTCCCATTTTAATTTCCAACTCAAACTTTCAGATGTTTTTATTGAGTGCGAAGCAGCTATCAGAGGTTCCGTTTGCACACTGTGCGCAATTAGTTTCGAGAGTTTGAGGCAAAGTTTCAAGATTCTTCGTGCGTGATAGAAACTGTTAAATTCGGAGTACAATCTGACGATTAATAATGGTTTTCATAACTCATGGTTATCAACACAACAAACGGTGTGTGCGTGGAAATGTTCACATTGCGATCAATGTGCCAGAATAGTCAGTGGTCACGTCCACAGATCATGGCGCCTACGAAGGCCTTCCGAGGGCACAGACGTGTGCTGCCTGCTCACTTGTGTGCCAACAGTTCATGGTAGATGGGTAGAGTATTCTAAATTCTGAACTGGCCACAAGCCTGATGCCACCCACCTGAGCGCTCAAAGCGCTATCAGCGTCGCTCCCTGGAAGCCAGAATGCTGTCAAATAACTAATTGAAATGTATTCCCTACGGCAAATTTAACATTTCAAGACCACACCTAAACAGAAATTAAAACCGTGCACCAAATAGTCAAAATCTGAGCCAATAGGGTGGTGCGAACGAAACACCTGATACAAAGAAATAGGATAAGTGAAAATATTCCCTCATAGAAGAGACAGTAAAAGCAAGCCTGCCTGCAGCATACGCGATAAAAAATTCAATAACCGGTTCTACCAATTTGCAGTTACATGGTATCTTTTTTGTAGATATTTTAAAAGTAGTCAGGTTTCCGTAAAATAACCTCACAGAACTTCACATATATTTCAAGAACTCCGTTCAGTTAAACATGGGGTCAATGTACACCCATTTCGAAGGTTCGCAAGCGCTACACACCACATTCGTTCGTCTCTAAAGTCATCAGTAATGCGCGCCTCACAAACCTCTAGAAAAACTCGAATCCAGCAGGCTTTCCCCGGTGGATGAACAAAATATCACTTTGCCAAAAGGGGTTTACCATGAACTGAATAAGACTCAGCCGCACTTACATTTCGGTGATAGAACGATAGTATGTAAGAGGTTTGCTGACTGGCTGTCCACTATCAACTGAAAACGTACTTCTCCAAAGTCCCTACGTATAAGGGGATAAATTTGCCAACTTTGCTTGTTTCGAACGCATTGATAAAATCTGGAGCCAAATTTATCTAACAGGAAATGTCTGATCGAAAATATAAATGAGAGTTTTCATCAAATTTCTTCGCCTTCATAAGGATGCACAATCTGCCATGGCTTGTATGGCGTCTTTTTCACGCACCTCAAGATTGCCACAGAAAACCCCCGAAAAGTGGCATATTCCGAACAGAGCTGACAGTTGCACACCTCGACTGCCTGCATTCTTGTGCAAAAACCCGTGGAAAAACTAAGTTTCCCGGACCTAATTTGAACTCTGGATTAGCCGGTCTGGGTTTATTGACTGTTCTGTTGAGATCACTTTAGAAAAACACTGTTTTTAGGCGCAAAGTTTTCCGTAATAAAACTGCCGGAACCGTGGTTCCATAAGTTGATCATTTGACTAGGTGGTTTTGGGCACCGTGATTGCCAGGTCACTACCGGTCAATAAGCTCACATGTTTGCCATTATTAAATTCTATCCACATTCCTGAATAAGCCCCTGAAATGGACCTACCGTATCCTAGAAAACCTAATCTAACAAACCACTGTTCATCCTCGGATTCGGTTGAGTATATCCTCCCGATTAATCACTTAAACAAGAATCAGTTCATGGAGAGGATGGGTGACGAGGTTGTGGCTGTTTCTATGGACTGGATGAATTCTGCTTGAGGAAGCTGCTGCAACTACTCTCGTCTCCAGGGATCGTTCAGAAAGCACACAGCGCCCAGCAAAATCGAAGGATCCCCGTCCAAAACCAAATAGGCAATTGTGAGTATTGAGCAACAAGCGGTTCGCGGATGCTCAAACATTAGTTGCGGTCTGTGTGTCGAAAAGAACAGAGCGGACATCTGGGAGTGTTTTGTAGTCCGACGAATAAATAGAAGTAGAATATCGACTGTGTGATCAACTGCGTTACTTGTATCTTTGGGTCCAGATGAGGACAATCACCAACTGACAGGGTCGTGAGTCTGACGTGGCACAAAAAGTCTGTTACTAACGATAATGTTATTGGCTGGTAGATATTCGTCCGGTGCAGCTGAACCATATCTATCTCACCATCACTGCCATCTGAGTTTTGCCACATTGTTCCGAAGAATGACTTAAACTTCCCCGATTGTCCGGCCGTTGTCGGATGTGTTTAGATTCAGGTCGTGTTCAAGAACTGCTACCTGTGAAGACATTCACACTGGCTCTCACCTGAATTATTCCTGACGTCCAGTATTTCTAACTAGGCCTACATTTTCCGTCTTGCAGATTTGATTTTCCACGGGGGGCCATTTAACCCATCCGCACGGAAGTTTTCACCATTCTCTTACGTCGATAAAACTGGTCTCCCAGAAGCACAACGTAGCGGACAATATTTTGCAGTGGCGGAAATTCAACAGACGGAGTTGAACACTTAACGAAACGTGTTATTTTCCCAACAGTCAAAGGAATCTGCTTGATTTAAGCCAGATTTTTCGAATATGATTTAAATGGATAACGGTATATTCCCAATTCAACCGAATCTTTTCTAGCGATCAGATATTCAGTTAAGAAGACTGTTAAACGATTCGGTATTCAGCAGCCTTGTAGTCAATATCAGTGTAACGGTGAATGCATGTGAGTAGTATGTTTTTTCGTAAATCCGCTTTGCGTCTCTTAAAAAGTGAGATCTATTGCAGAATTTGTAGAGTCGCTTTGTAGCATTTGCTTGTACTTGAGTAATAGTCAATGAATATCCAGGAAAGTTCAGGAAGACGCGTTCAATAAGAAGACAAATATTCAGGTTTCATAAACAAGATGCATATGAGAGTTTTGCTTCCCTATCCAATAGTCTGTAAATCTTCAGTTGGTATTTTCTAAGGAGTAACTCCACAGCAAAAGGCCTCTTTCGTTCATCAGTGCCATACGAAGTCGAGTGAAAGCGCGAGTGAAAATAATAGTTATATTGCGTAAGATGCATTTACAAAATCTAATTTGCATTGTGAGAGGCTGCTCATGCTTGATGGGAACTAGAACGGCATCATATAGTTTAGCGATAATTTTATTTATTGTTATGCGTAGTTGAATCTTGTTCATTGTCTCTTTTGAGAACAAAACTCTGGCCAATATCTCTACTCATCTGTCTCAGTTACTGAGAATTGGTCTTCCATCTTTTAAGCTTCATTGAGTTGGATTTTCGCTCATGTAGACTTAAGGTGATTTAGCGTCTGTGATAGCTGGGTATTCCTTCAAACAGCCCACCACATTCAGTGTACATTAAAGTGGTATATTAGGGGACTGGACCAAAGGCCACATAGTATCTTCCTCACAAAAAATTGTTCAGGAAGCCTGCAGTGTTTGTCACTACACGATACGGACAGTCGGGGTCTGTTAGATTACGACAGTACGAGGGTGAAGCTGTCTTCAGTGGTTGAACTGGCTACCAACCGAATGCTTGTTTAGAGTTAGCTGAATCCCACTTTAGAAACCGTACTAGCGATATCACCTCTAAGGTCATAAACCTAAGGCTGTTTTGTACGGTACCATGCAGCTCCTAAGAAGGATGACAAAACAACTTTCGAATATTGTTTGATTGATTTATGCTGCTCAGCCGATTCTGCAAAAATCACGGCAATATGTTTTCTTCGACCTTGTGAAAATTCTTCCATATGTTGGTCATAGTTTACCAGTTGAAAATTTTATCCCATCATTCGGCGTGATCAGTTCAGCAAAGGTGAACTTGGCAGATCAAATCCTAAAGTCTCCTTGTTTTCGTTCCCTGTTTACTTCTTTGTCAAAATACGAATTGACTTAGCGTTAAAAATTTGAATTAGCCTGCTTCACCCGTAGAAAAATTGTCCAATCCAAGTGTCTTATCAGGTGCTTTGTTTACAGTAAGGGGAAATCGTGACATTGTTTAAATATGGGTTGAATCTAATAAGGTCGTAAATAAAACAAACTGTAAAACCGAAACGAGCTTTCCGATAGCTTCAAATATTCTTTTCTCTAAACGCACAGTTCCAAACAAGTAGTAAGTATGTCAGACAGATCTCCCGTCAATCCCCAGAATCTGACCGAAATCATGAGAAGCCAATGGCATTTTCAAATGTCACGCACTGCGTTTTTGGTTTTAAGTGATAGACACTCAGTTTGGGAAATTCTTGAGTTCACTGGCCACCTTCTCCATGCACTAGAGTGATTCAACAACTCTAGGATTATTATTGCCGTGGTAAAAGCGTCTAAGCGGTGTGTCTTATTAGCTGAGTTCTGTAAGTATAGACATCCAGGGAGACGAGTTGTTCTTAGACCTGAAATTACCTTCCAGAAAGCAGACCAACTGAGAAAATTTTGAGCAGTTCCAGAAGCCCAATGGCCGGGTGATCCAGGAAATGCTGACAGCATTGTCATTTAGGTGAATTTCACTGGCAGTAAGGTAAAACCAACCCTAAATACTTGCACAAGAATAAACAGGATGGGAGACAGAATATATTGGTGGACAGGTCAGAGATTACAAGATCATGTGAGTTGGTATGGGGTCACACAGTTGCAGGGCATTTCGCGCTATTGTTTCAACCAAAAATGTCGTGAGGTCTAAGGTTGACAATATGGATTTCACGTATCCATGACAGAACAACTTTACCCGCGAAAACTTAATGGGAACTCGGAGCATCGCTGTACTTTTAACTGTTCAACAAATATTGCAACCCCAGCCTTTCCTTGTACAAACACGTTTAAACTTTCACCATGATTCTGCCAGTCTCAGCCACTTCTATCTAAGAAGTCGTTGCTCAAGGAGCCAGTCAACACGTGTGACCGCGTGATGTGGATCCCGTGATTGAAGGATGAGCGGCGCTATATCCTGTCTAAGTGCGAGTTAATCACACTGCTGATCAGTCACTCATGGCCGAGTGGTCAGGTGTTCAAACTACTAGCCAAGAGGTCGCGGGTTCGAGATTGTTCGGAGTTTCGTGAGATGCGCACTGCTGATGATTCCCATTGGTGATGAAACAGCTGTACAGTGCTTCTCGGCTTTTCAGCATAGATTGGCTTCACTTACAGTACGAAACCTCCACAAGAGTTACGTCTACCCAGTTTAGGAAATAATTCTAGTCATCCATTTGTTTGGGTACTTGCCGCCTTAAAAACGAGAGCGAAGCGATCTAAAATTTCATCAGATCTTTGGGAACTTGATCTGTGTCTTGTTTCCTTTTCCCCATGGAAGTCCGCTGAACTTGAAAAATTGTATGCAAACTTTCGTCCAGATGATGTTACGTACAAGCGAAACACAAAAGCTAGCCTGACCGTTTATTTCGAACTAACAAGTTCATTTTTTTTCTATTGGCCAGCGCATACAAAACGCAGACAACAGAATACCTCCCACAATCACTTGCCATAGGATCCTTGATTTAGTAGTACGCGCTTGTCTGTTGCGATGACAGTGGGCAAATTGGAATTAATGATGAGAGGGACCGAACATTAACCGACAAGTCAGATGTCAGAGTTGGTAACCGAATTCGGCGAAACCTTTTTTGGGTGATAGGAGGGCAAAACCACATAGGTAGACAGAACGATAACGTCTGTATAACCTTTGTCATCACGAGAAACGGTATCCGCGAGCCAAACGTGGTTCTGACAAAAGCGACTGTCTGTCAGATTCCACAATGTCTCCCATCATTGTTCTGAAAATCGAATGGTACTGACAGGTTATCATGAACTAAAACGTTTGATTGGCTGACTAGGAACCACTCGTTACCAGACACACAGTAGTTCGTTAGACAGGTGGATACTTTTGTGAATTTCTGAGCATGGACAGAAAAGCCAAAGTCGCTATAGAGGTGGTCAGATTTCAAATGAACGCGAATATTTGTCTCTCAGGGCAAAGAATCCAGGAAGCAGCACTGGTAAACTACACTGAGCATGGAGATGCCTATTTTGGAAACTGGTGTGTTCAATGTAGTGACGACATTCGTCGTAAGTTTTGGATTTTTAGGCACAGCCTGGCGGTGAATGTACAACCGGAAGAGCAGATAAAACATTAGGTATGACGCGCCGCACGTTCAGACTTGTACGCTACAATTTTGGTGTCGGACTGAGATTCATCTTTCAGTAAAATCTCCTGTTTCAGAATGCGGGCGCTATCCGTTGTATTCGTACATTCAAAAAAGCATTGAGAAGTTTTCTTTCCTTTTGACGGAAGCCAAACAATAAGAATGAATGAAAAAGTTGACACGTTTGATGGTAGAGCAACTCGGATGAGTTATAAGAAACAAGAGGTAAAAATATATAACATAAAAACGGTTTACTGAGCAGTTATAAATCAATAAATGGTGTGGGATGAAACAGGCTTTGAGCCATTCACAAGATCTTTTCATTTGTCTGGTCGGTGGAACAGTGCCCTGATAAAAATAATCTAGCTTCTTACTGGTTTTTAAAAACCTTATACGGATTGGATACCGTTTAAAGAGAGATCTGCTCAGTCTTGAAAAGTTTGTTGCATGATATGTGGGCATTTTGCGACCAGCTGGGACGAAATGTCACTTGCTACAAAAATAGACTGTTTACACTTCGGAAAATTCGTTACTTCTGGTTAATTCCACCGCAAATAGATCAAAAATTGATTATTGCAGACAGGCGCACAATTCTTCAAATTGAGGGGAACATTTTCATTCACAATTGAGTAACTTTTCAGTGTAAAATGTTACGCATCTATCGCAACAAATGAAGTTATTTGCAGTAGGCTTCTGACGCGATAGGCTATTTAAATTCTTGTGCAACCCAATTGTTATCCAAGCAATTATTCGCAACCAATCCCTTAAAGGCAAACAAATTTTCGATCTATTCTCTGGTTTGGAACATGTTAGGTTGTGTCTATATCAAATCCCCTTTTGGAGAAACAGAAAAATTCTATCAGGGATCAGCTACCAGGATGTAAAATGCTTTTGTTTGTTTCAAACTCGAGGATATGTCTTTCCAAAACTAGTAAACTGTTTGAAAGTTTTCGTCAAGTAATCGTGATTAGTTTTCGATAGAGCACTTCCTCTACAAGCACGACCCACATAAAGTTCGATTGTACGGTGAAAAGACTCGCTGATGTTAGTAATCTGAAATGGCGTATTTAGTGCTACGCTTTCCAGTTACCAACATCTTGATGTACTTATTTTTATGCAATCACTTGGCAAGGTCATCAGTTAGAAATAGTTTTGTCTCGGTTTGCTTTTTAGAAGAGAACATTCCAGGTTTGATACAGTTCTTTTAATGGAGTTCGCATTCCTGGATTCGCATTTCTAAGTACCTTCTACCACACGTAACACTACTCAAAGCACAACCACTAACCCACCGCTACGCACTACTACGCTCCCCAATAACGCACTGATGATGTCACCTCGATTGGTGATGAAACGTTTGCAACCGATCTGCCTAGCTCAGCGAACAAGACAACGAACACCTGCAGGTTTATAAACACTCGGTGTATACTCTTTTACTTACTGTTACACCTGCTCGCTCCGCTCATTTGTATTACTCAGTTAATATATAGATAAGCCCTTCTGCTTGAATGCACTTAATGTTGCCTCTTTATTTTTGGCATCATGCACTGGATGAATAGTTCTCAGTTTGATTAACGGGGCAGTCATTGTGTTGTTCGTGAAAGTTTGGTATTTGAATTATCCTTGTTCAGCCGTTCCCTGAAGTAAAATGGAGGGTTTAGAACGTTAGAAAATGGAATAAAATATCACTTCTAGATGTATTAGTCCCTTAAAATAGGATTTTTTTTCAGGTGCCGTCAATGTGCTCTCTATCTACTATTGAAAGGAAGAAGGCCTTTGCTGCTGAGATATTTATTAGAAAACGCCACGTGAACAGTAACAGACTAGTGGACATATGCATCTTGTTTACGAAACCTGAATATCCATCTTCTCCTTGAACTAAATTGTGCTCAAATGCAAGCAAATGCAACCCCATAAATTCCGTAATAGATCTCACATTTCAAGAGACGTGAAGCAGATACACGGGAAGACACTACTCACATACCTCATCAGTAGTAGCCACCGTTTCAGCATGGACCAAAGTTGATCGTTGCGGTCCCATTAAAAACAGTGGTCAGATGGCTTGGAGGTTTGACTACATCACTATGTTCTTAGGTAAATTGTGACGTATAAACCTCATTGTGTTTGCATCTACAACAATGAAAGTTTGCAGGCTGTAGTCAAATTCAGCTACGAATTCAAACCTAAGTGTAAAACGCATTGTGGATATTCATCTCTTTTTTATTCTGTAATTCAATCCAGTCTACTGGCTGAGGTGTTCTTAATCAGAGATCCACGCTCAAGTTTTGGATTCTGATGTCTTCTCCTACGCTCTCTTTACTCCAGAAAGTCAACCAATTTTTCAGGTCTTGCGCACTTATCAGTGAGTTGGTGTGAGGTTTTCCTGGATTCTAAAATAAATCGATACTAAATGTTTTTACATGAAGTAGAAACACAGATGACCGCTTGTTAGTTTTCTTGTCAAACTACATTGGGGGAAAGCGCGGGTTGTCTAGTCGAGCAGGAAATATCACGAGGAAGGTGGATTCTTTGCCTCTTATTCGGATGTCCCATGTTGAGCTGGTATCCTCTACCTAATTTGGCGAAAGATAAACCCTCGTGCCTTTTCTTCGAAAACTGTACTCTTTAGAGTGTGCCAGTTGCGTAAGAATACAAAGCAAAGTAGAGAGCAAAGCCAGTTTGTCGGGATTTCTTTTTTTTAAAAATAACTTAATTACAGACCATGTTTTTCTGGATGTACGGAATACCTCAGAGAATCTGCAGATGTTGAATGATTACAGAAAAAAGAAATGCTGGGGCAAAATGAAAAAAAACAATTTCTTTTTTCAGAGTGTGCTGTCCTTGGCGAACCGTGGGTCAAGTTCAGGTTTTCGGCTTATTCCTTCGCAGATGTTTTGAGAATACGGTCACCCTTTAGAGGCGTTCAAAAGTTCACTTTTTGTGTGCTTCTTCGAGTAAAACTTCACTTCACTCAGTCGCCCGAAAACAGTATACGACTTTTATCTAGAAATACACTCAGTTGCCAATCAATTTTGTTTTCACGAGAGACTCAACTGAATCCCACGTTTATGATATTCTACAACTGAATGTGCTGCACACAGGCCATCTCATGATTCAGTTGGGACACAATTCGATATATCACAGTATATTTTCATAAAGTAAACTACTCACAAGTTTGCTGAAAGCTCTTCGACAGCCCACTACCGTTAGGCGCAGTCCCCGAGTTTCCGTCAGCCTTATGTTCTACCTGAACCAAAATTGGACGGTTTCAGCAACCTTATGAGTAGCTTCCTCTATGAAAATATACTGCGATATCTCGAATATCGTCCCAACTAAAACATGAGGCGTCCTGCGTGCAGCACATTCAGTTGTAGAATATCATAAACGGGGTATTCAGTTGAGTCTCTCGTGAAAACCAAATTGATTTGCAAATGAGTGTATTTCTCGAAACCAGTGCAGTTTGGGTTCAGTTAGAACATAAGGTTGACAGAAAATTGGGGACTGTGCCTACCTGATGAGCCCCAAGAAGGGCGAAACTGTTCGCGGGCTGTCGCAGAGTTTTCAGCAACCTTGTGAGTAATTTCATTTATGAAAGTATACGACTTTTGTTCTTCAGTCGTTTTGCCTCCCTGTTTGTGACCGTGTACCAAAAGTTGATCAGAATCTGTAGCAGGCTTAATTCAGTCAACCGCTATATTTTGCATGCACATTTGAGGATTCATTCTGAAGAAAGGAGGTGCTAACAGCACCGTGTTTTCTACTTACTGTTCAATCTATTCAGTTATATTGCCCCTGTTTCAGAAAATTCACCGATCCGGCCGTGCGACGCGGATGCATTCATCCAGTTGTCTTGAATGAAGTAAACACCACTATCTGGACTGAGACAGACAGTTGACTGAAGCGCATCTTCTTGACGCTTTACGTTTTCTTAAAGAAATCTGTTCAGATACTACGATTTAATTGGTATTTTCCCCTTAAACAAAGTCACGTGGTTTTAGATTGCAGCATAGAAAGTTCACAATTATCTAGTTTCTCCTGGTATGTTTGAAACCTGCGTATTTGTTCCTATTTGCGAGATGCGGTGGCGTATCACTACTGTGATCAAAGAGAATTTCCAAACGACATTTCCACCAAGTTGTACGCAATACATTCTAATGTGAAATTCCACATCAAAACAATAGGATGCATCCTACCTCCATGACGTGAGTGGTGGTAGCCGGTCAGGAAGACAGATCAAACAAAATCAAGCCCAACTCCTGATGTGTGATCCAGAGTTCTCCGTAATCACGTCACTGTGAGCAGGTAATTTGCGCTTCCTCATGGTTTGAACATGATAATGGTTCCATTGTAATTCAAAAGCACACGGTAAGCACGTTGCTAGGGGAAACAAATGCGTTGTGAACCTCTTCATGATACGCCGCACGCTGGTGAGATGGCAGTAAACTGATGCGAGTGAAGTTTGTAAACTGCATCTATCTGTATTCATGGACAATTTTGGTCAAAAACGTAGGGATTACTCCGGTGTACGATGGCTACTTGGGTTAGCGTGCTTTTCCAAGATACGGTTCTTCGGCTGTTGGAAACAAAGATCTAGTTATGTAGTTCAATCAAATAGGAGTGACACAGGAAAACTCTAGACTTTACTCCATACCCATCCTCCAGGTTCCAGCCAAAGAACTTTGAACACCTTGTAGTATTTTCATCTTGAATTGAATTGATTTTTTAAAGCAAAATCGATAGCGTCAATGAAGACGTTGTGTCACTCCGCAAACAAACAGCGTTCTGCAGCAGACGTACAAACCTTGCCCCCAGGTAAATAACCTTGAAATTTTTAGAAATTATCTAGGGTAAAATTTTTTCAATTATTTGACCGTTACCTATGGAACCAAACCCCTGTGTGGGTCTCCAACTCCCTAGGAATGCTCAGTTAACCCGGCGCAACAGAGGTTTAACAAGTCAAAGCCGACAACGCCGTGACAGGAGACAGTCCGATGAGTAGTCTGGCGCATGTTGTGGGGTTTGCGGGATTCACATTGTTCGCATTCACATCACTCTCGTTTGAACAGCCGTCCTCCTGTCCCGGTGCAATTATTCTGGTGAATCCACACCAAAGGGGGAGAAACTCTGGACCCGAGTTTCGCTCTTATTGGAGCTCATCAGCAGTGCACGTCCGATGACCGTGCCGAAGGTTGAACTTCGGACACCTGACATGCGAGGCGAACGTGTTACCACTTTTCCACCAGTGCACGTTGGGTGCGTCTGAATTCCCACGCCTGAACGGGTGAACGTGTTCGCACTTGAGCGATGTGATTCGTAGGCCCGACATCATCGATCGGACGACCCAGTAACTGTCCTGGTTGTGACGATCGATTGGCCAGCTTGTCAAGACTTCCCAGTCAGTAGGACGATTGTCCAAACGAGGTTGATGTGAATGTGAACAAACCGTTTGTCAAAACAATTCACCTTAATCAATAAACTTCACAAAATCCATCTTTAACGCCTCAATTTATTCACTCTAGTTGGTCACCTCATGCAATTTGCGACTCCGATTTCACAAACTCAATGACGCAAACACTTTGTAATTTATTATAAACTCGACCAGAAAGGTTACACTGAAAAACCAATCAATGCAGTGCAGTACCTCGTTGGAAAGATATCCAGTTTATTTTCAAAAAACTTTCTTTCATTACATATGAATTACTCAATGAACTAATCACTCACTGAACGGGTGCCTGAACCAGTCAGAACTGCATGAGATAACAGTTGGCTTGGCGAAAACTGTCCGCAGTTCCAGTGTGCATCGATGTCTCTCAAAGTGTCTCCAAAGCGGCGAAAATTTAATGGGAACTCGGAGCATGGCTGTACTTTTAATTGTTCAACAAATATTGCAACTCCAGCCTTTCCTTTTACAAACACAACGATTCTGCCAGTCTCAGCCACTTCTATCTAAGAAGTCGTTGCTCAAGGAGCCAGTCAACACGTGTGACCGCGTGATGTGGATCCCGTGATTGAAGGATGAGCGGCGCTATATCCTGTCTAAGTGCGAGTTAA